>NW_027362765.1:394594726-394850358 GCF_046119375.1 Phyllobates terribilis | reverse complement strand
CCAAGGTTCCTAAGAGCACAGTGGCCTCCATAATCCTTAAATGGAAGAAGTTTGGGACCACCAGAAGTCTTCCTAGACCTGTTCATCCAGTCAAACTGAGCAATCGTGGGAGACGAGCCTTGGTGAGAGACGTAAAGAAGAACCCCAAGATCACTGTGGCTGAGCTCCAGAGTTGCAGTAGGGAGATGGGAGAGAGTTCCACAAAGTCAACTATCACTGCAGCCCTCCACCAGTCGGGCCTTTATGGCAGAGTGGCCCAACGGAAGCCTCTTCTCAGTGCAAGACATATGAAAGCCTGCATAGAGTTTGCTCAAAAACACATGAAGGACTCCCAGACTATGAGAAATAAGATTTTATGGTCTGATGAGACTAAGATAGAACTTTTTGGTGATAATTCTAAGCGGTATGGGTGGAGAAAACCAGGCACTGCTCATCACCTGCCCAATACAATCCCAAAAGTAAAACATGGTGGTGGCAGCATCATGCTATGGGGGTGTTTTTCAGCTGCATGGACAGGACGACTGGTTGCAATTGAGGAAAACATGAATGCGGCCAAGTACAGAGATATCCTGGATGAAAACCTCTTCCAGAGTGCTCTGGGCCTCAGACTTGGCCGAAGGTTCACCTTCCAAGACAATGACCCTAAGCACACAGCTAAAATAACAAAGGAGTGGCTTCAGAACAACTCTGTGACCATTCTTGACTAGCCCAGCCAGAGCCCTGACCTAAACCCGATTGACTAGCCCAGCCAGAGCCCTGACCTAAACCCAAATGAGCATCTCTGGAGAGACCTGAAAATGGCTGTCCACCAATGTTCACCATCCAACCTGACAGAACTGGGAAGATCTGCAAGGAAGAATGGCAGAGGATCCCCAAATCCAGGTGTGAAAAACTTGTTGCATCATTCCCAAGAAGACTCATGGCTGTACTAGCTCAAAAGGTGCTTCTACTCAATACTGAGCAAAGGGTCTGAATACTTATGATCATGTGATATTTCAGTTTTTCTTTTTTAATAAATTTGCAAAAATTTCTACATTTCTGTTTTTTTCAGTCAAGATGGGGTGCAGAGTGTACTTTAATGAGAAAAAATTAACTTTTTAGAATTTACCAAATGGCTGTAATGAAACAAAGAGTGAAAAATTTAAAGGGGTCTGAACACTTTCTGTACCCACTGTATGTAATTTTGAATTATGCCATCCACTTTACCATATAAATCAGCTTTTCTTTTTTTCTTCATTTATGACTTTAACTGTATAGGTGAATTGATTTTGTACTTCATATATTGGATTTTTACTGATGTGGTGATACTTACGTTTATTTTTTACATTTCTTTATTTTTAATTTGGAAAAAAGGAATAATTCAAACTTTAATATCTTTAATAATTCAATTATTTTTGTATTTTTACAACTATTTTTTCCTTTTTCCTTTTTTTTGTTTCCCTTGAACTTGTTTGTTTGTTCTCTTGTACTATATACTGCAGTATTTCAGTAATAATGAAATTATCTTTTATTAAGTAAAAAGAATTCATTTAACGTATTACATTTAAAGGGGTTTTCTGGGATTGATAAGATTGTAGCCAAGAAGAGGAAATGGATTAAAGAAAAAAAAAGAGAAGAAGAATCTATACTCATCTCTCCAGTCCCCCACTGCTGTGGTACCACCACTCTAGTGGTCCCTCCTTTCTTCCTACAGCGATCACATGTCACCACTTTAGCCAATCACTGATCTCTCTATGCAGGAAGTAAGCAGAGTCTGGCGGATGATTAAAGAGGTGAGCATAGGGTTATTTTTTATTTAACATATTCCCTGTTCTTGGCTACATTTTCCTGGAAAGCTTCTTTAAAGGGCCTCTATGAGATTGAATAATGTCTGGAAAGGGCTGTGGAATATGGTGGCGCTATATAAGTAAAATAAATAAATAAAAATAAATTAAAGTATAGGTACCTATTTTCTAACCCTTTAAGAATTTTCTATGTTTTAATAAGATACATAGAGCATTGAGCAGGGGGTTGGACACGATGACCCTGGAGGTCCCTTCCAACTCTAACATTCTATGATTCCATGATTCTATTACCCAGAAACCTTTAACATCCACGCACTGAGTGTAAGCCTGAAGTAACTGGCCCTGTGTTGGAGTTGATTGTATAGAGCTATCCCCGATGTGTGATTCCTGCTAATCTTGGATGTATAATTTTGTGCTGATTGAAAATAGAGATTTATTTTCCATTAGACCATGGTGGGGATGAAGAAATAATGTGCAATTATCCCAAGGACATGGAACAATCTGTTTAATTCAAAATGTCTGTTAACAGCGAAGAATTGGACGATAACAGGTTACACAAATACTGTAGGGCGATTGCTGCAAACAAGACATTTTTTTTGGAAGAGAAATCAGTAAATGTTTCTAGAAAACTTTGCAGCTGTATGTAAGTTAAGCAAAGTTCAATTACTATATTCCACATACTTAAATATGTTTAATGGCATCTTACCAGCACTTCTGAGTCATCTACAAGAGCCTGTGCTATGCTGCAAAGATGAGAAAGACATTGCCCTGCTGTGCTCCAACCATGAAGGCCGTAGATCTTGTGTATACAGCACAGCAGCGGGTAGATAGAGCAGAAGATACTACATATGCAGGACAGCCTATTCTGTCCTAGACCAAGGATGCAAATCCCAATGGAGGTTGTTTATTTTTTATTTTTTACAGTAATCCCAACAAGGACAACATCTGCAAGAAGTCTGTTTGCTCTCCCCATGTTTGCGTGGGTTTCCTCCGGGTTCTCCGGTTTCCTCCCACACTCCAAAGACATACTGATAGGGAATCTAGATTGTGAGCCCCAATGGTGACAGTGCCGATAATGTCTGTAAAGCGCTATGGAATTAATGGCGCTATATAAGTGAGTAAAATAAATAAATAAATAATTCTTAGCCTTTTGTCTTTGAAGATGTTATCTGGTGAAAAGAAGTTATCACCACTCTAAAAGATTACTTCCCTACCGGAAAAAGCTGAGTGCAGCGCTTGGCAGCCCCATAGGGAAAGGATGGAGTGGCAGTTGAGCATGTGCACTACTGCTTCTTTCTAACAGGAATAAAAGTTCCCAATTCGGTCAGTCCTGGGGATCTGAGTGGTCGCACCCCTACCGATCTATAAGTTATCATCACCACTGTAAAAGATTCATTCTCTTTCGGGCTGCTGGAAAAGGGTAAGTGCAGCGCTCGGCAGTCCCATAGGAAATGAATGGAGCGGCGGTCGAGCATGTGCACTACTGCTCCTTTCTAAGAGGGATAAAAGTCCCCAGCACCCCCACCGATCTATAAGTTATCAGCTATCTTATGGATAGGTAATAAATTATTTTAACTTACACTTTAAGGGCAGTTTCATCTGCAGTTTTTTTTCGTAGTGTTTTAACAACTATTTTTGTGTACAGACAGATGTTACGTTCTAATTTAAATATTAGCTCTCTCACAGATCTCATAAATACCACCTAGGAGAGGCAATTATTAGAGATAAATACATTTGTTTGTAATGGCTTTCTGCCCCCCTCCTAAAATTGGATACGCCACAATCAAAATTTTTGTAGATTTGATTTGCAGCCAGCTGGTTGCCAGTTCGCGGTATTCTTTTGAGGGCCAGATAGGGATTAAAAGGGAAGAAAAAGATACCAAACTTTTATGTCTGCCTATCGGCTATCCTGGTGCCCTTCACATCACTGACATGCATCACTCCCCATGTGATCAAGGGAGGCCTAGTCAGAAAATTTGAAAGAGAAGACCGAAGAGAAGACAATAGGGAGACATCGGAAGACTATGCCGCAGCGTTAAGACAGGTGTATTATTGTTACGCACACGCCCGGACTGACTGGCGTGAGCGTGGTTAGTGATCCCACTAGACCATGAACCGAGGAGTGCCTGGAGGGGCGTGACTAAGTATCAACTTGGTCCGACCAAGGTTGCATGGCGGCTCAATCGACTCCGTGAAACAGGGAGTAACCGAGCAGAGAGACCAGGTGCTACTCCAGCTCAGACCCCGGTCACAGCTGTTGACCCACACCGGGGAATGCAGGAACAGGCAGGTTAGGCTAGTATACTGACAGGTGGGTACTGGCAGGCACGGCTGGTATGCAGACAGGTGGGTACTGGCAGGCATGGCTGGTATGCAGATAGGTGGATACTAGCAGGCACGGCTGATATACAGACAGGTGAGTACTGGCAGATAGAAACGCAGGCAGGATAGGGACCAGTACAGATTGGGATACAGGAACTGAGCCGCAAGTGCGGCAGACAAGCAGAACAGAGCACAACCCGCAGGTGCGGTAGACAAGCAGAGCAGAGCAAAACCCGCAGGTGCGGTAGACAAGCAGAGCAGAGCAAAACCAGTAGGTGTGGTAGACAAGCAGAGCCGAGCAAAATCCACAGGTGCGGTAGACAAGCAGAGCAGAGCGAAACCCGCAGGTGTGGTAGACAAGCAGAGCAGAGCAAAACCAGCAGGTGTGGTAGACAAGCAGAGCCGAGCAAAACCCGCAGGTGCGGTAGACAAGCAGAGCAGAGCAAAACCCACAGGTGCGGTAGACAAGCAGAGCAGAGCAAAACCAGCAGGTGTGGTAGACAAGCAGAGCCGAGCAAAATCCACAGGTGCGGTAGACAAGCAGAGCAGAGCGAAACCCGCAGGTGTGGTAGACAAGCAGAGCAGAGCAAATACACACAAGGTACTTACAATGAAGTAGCAAGTGGACACTAAACTCACAAACAGAAGTACAGGGACAACGAGTTGGAGTTTGGTGCAGGTTCAGACATTGCAGGAAAAGGAAAGATACAAACATAGAGACAAGCAAGTAATGGGCTAGGACACTGTCCAGACAGGAACTGAACCAGGAACAAGATACAGGAACGAGCCTGGGAACTCAGCCCCCGGGGTGGAGGAAACAGACTAGAAGTCACAGATACAGGCAACGGGCCTGAGTATACAGCCCCCAGGGTGGCGGAACAGACTAGAAGTCACAGATACAGGTAACAGGCCTGGGTACTCAGCCCCCAGGGTGGCGGAAACAGACAAGATGCAGAACAGAACCTGGCAACTCAGTTGCACAGAACACACTGAAAGAAAGTGTTGCTCAGGCCCTTCCTACTGGGTGGAGGGGGTTTAAGTATCCAGTGACTCACAACAATAGGCTGGGGACGCATTAGGAGTGCGCACACAGTAACTATAAGAATCAGGCAGTAACCGCGCCGCCGCCCTAAGCAATCAGACAAGAGACATGCACACAGCAGGTACTGGAGCAAAGTGTGCAGCCTGGACTGATAGGTAAGATGGCGGTCTTGCATGGTGTGAGGTGGTAAACCATGCCAGCATGCCGCCAGGGATGTTACAATTATTAATTTTTATTTAACCTCTTCCGTGCCCTCCATATATTATGTTTTGGTGTGTAGTGAGAGCAAAGTAAATGTCTTTTTGGGTCTGATTATAATTTGGACTGAATTTAATTTTGGAAGATTCATTCATCTATAGTAGCTGCCCTACAGTCAATAGTCCAACCCTTTAACGAGCTTTGCAAAATGACCAGGGATAAAGGTCAAGCCATCATTTCATTTAGAGACATCCTGTTTCGGGGTATTTGCCCCTCATCAGTGTAGAACAGAGTTTCACTGGCTGAGTGCAACGCCCTTGAGGAAACGTGGGTGAAGTACTGATTCTCCTTATAGAGACCAGCTGTGTATGGAGTCTTACAGGCAGTGCTCCATGGGAGAAAAGTGTGCAGATTAGTTTCTTTCATTCTGCAAGAGAACTATCTCACCAGTACCACCTAGAAGGAGAAAGTAACAACTAGGGATGAGCGGACCCGTGGAAGTTCGGGTTCGACCGAACTTTGGTCCAAAGTTCAGTTCGGGTACCAGAACTCTACCCGAACTTAAAACTGAACCTGAACCCCATAGAAATCAATGGTGATCTGAACTTTGGAGCGGGAAAATATCTCTCTCTCACCGGACTCCCAAACTTTAAAACGGACTTTCAGGAGAAGTCCGTGTTCAGAGTTCAGCACCGGACACTAGGTGTTTGGTACGAACCCCGAACATTACTTTTTGGGTTTGCTCATTTCTAGTAGCAACCCTTTAGAAAAAATATTAAGTGCATTATAAGTAGTTTTTTTCCTTTGTGGCAATTTGGTGGCTTTTGCGAAGGTGTCAACAGTGTACTCCCGGTATGGTATTTTTTTCTGATATTCTTCCATTAGGCTTATCTTTATAAAAAAAAAATCCATGTTATTAATTACAGATGAGCAATTTGATTCCTGCTGCCCTAGTCCAGCATCTAATTCTGTCTTCCACGGCAGCCAGTCTACATTTCTGCACTCGGCATCGTCATCCAGACATCCTTGTTCCCTCTGGTACTAGAGTCACCCAGCCGGTCTTTACTTCTGCACCTGGCATCCTGGGCAGATAAGGTTAAGGTTGGGCATATCTGTAATTTGGATGGTGCTTGAGCGGAGCGAGTATAGTAGCCAAATAACACAACCCTGCAGTGCCCAAATAACAGCGTCGAAAAGTGTCCAAATAACACTGCCCAGTCAATAAATTCCATAAGTTCAAGCACCAGTCGGGTAATCGATGGTGGAAGCTCAAGGAGCCCATGTCACAAAGGACAGTGGGAGCCCCTTCAGTAGTGGATGGCTAGGTTGTCAGCCCTTGATGTATACCTTATGCATGAGAACAGCTTCACAATATGGCATGTGATGGAAAAAGTATATCAATGCACTTTGGCTCCGCTTGATCTAGTGGAAAGGAATAAGCTCCATCAATTGATCCTTCGTTGTCAGGTTTGTTTTTTTTTAACAAAAAACATACAGCAAAAAAAGACCCCTAAGTGTGAACACTGCCTGGAGGCTAGAAGCATTGCTGTCTTCTCTGTTGGTGATGTGATACAGATGAAAGGCCCTGGGTCTCATTCCTACATATTACAGCACACATTCCAATCAGCAACAGAAACAAATAAAACGCCAGGCACAGAGATATACCTCTGTTATCCGTGTCATATGGCAGAGGGGAGATTCTGATATTTTAGCTATTTTGTTAGTATAACATTACATTGACATTCATAGGAAATGTAAGGCTTTGTGAGATCGATTCAAATTAACAAATACTGTAAACTATAATGGTTTGTTATATGGTATGTATATAGCGGCATGTACGTATGCTACCGTTTTTTTCTCATGTGAATTTTGCTGCGATATTTGTGCCTGAAATCCATGTGAAAAGCACTAAAACCCACTTTCCATGAATTTAAATGGAACATCCAAGCTGAGGATTTTTTTGCTATAGTTTTCGAAATGCATCAATAAATGACATGTCCCCTTGTTGAAGCTGTTGCATTCTGCCCGGAAATGACAGCAGGTAGTCACACACTTAATAACTTCTCTGATCGGGGGTCCGCCTCGGGATTCTGCTACAGGTTCTGCTATAGCAGTTCCTAACTCATTAGTTCATCTAGACAATTTCCATTTTCTTTGTGTGACTCTATCAATATTCACACTATAACTCCGTTGCATCACATGGTGGCATTGGGAAATTGCAGTAACTTAAGGCTCTGTGCAGACAGAGTTTTTTTTTTTGAGCGTTCAAAAACTATTAGTTTTGTTGAGCAGTAAGTGCAGAATATTTGAAGCATTTCGGAAGATGCTTTTTTTCTGCTTCCTTTTGATTTGACAGTGCCTAGTTTGGAGTGGATTTCATCAAATAAGTGACATGAACCTTTTTTTTTCCATCTGAGGTGGAAACAAACTCTCCAAAAACTTTTCATATGGATTAACAATAAAATGAATAGGAAGAGTCTTTTAAGCATTTTTTAGGTAATTTCTTTTGGCTGTGAAGACAATTGCGTTGGTGGCGCTGGTCTTTGTATGCCGGGTATTCATTTTACAACACACACTAAACAGTACACTCTGTTACTGGCTTGTTGCTGCTAATTTGAGCTGGCGAAAGAGTGCTATGTCTTTGTGCACATCGCACAGTGCACATTGCACAGGGTCTAGCCCATCTCCTGAAACGAGCTTTGTAAGGAGAGAAAGTGGCAATCAGGAAGAGCGGAGACCAGCCCCACCCTAAAAAGTGACATCTGTTTCAGGGGCTCGTCTCTGCTATCTCTGCTTGCTGTGTTCTCTCCTTTCAATGCACGCTGACAGTGCGCTCTCTTGCCAGCTTTGGTACCTCATTATTGTGATAAAGCCAACATGAAACGTGCATCACAAGGGTGTCTCTTGGGTCTTAGCAGCTCACTTCGCTATGGGTAAGCCAATTACTGTACTATGAGAGTGTGACCAACCACTTGTATTGAATCTACCAGTTCCTTTCTTATATATGCTGGGGTAGTAATAGGATTATCCCATCTGATGTATTTATGACCTCTGAGTGTAAAATTATTTATTTTTGATATTGACACTGATTCTGGACCAAATAATTGGTTTATATATTAATTAGTCTTTAGTGCTGGTAGATATACCCTGCCATTTACACTCTATAGATTCCAGACAGGTTGTGTATTGATTACTATTTAGATAGCTGTATCCCATATAGACGTTACATCTTTTTGATACTATTATCTTGAAGTGCTGTTTGCCTGACAGGGACTATAAGTGTGGTTCCTTCTTGACCTCACCTCCATGAAGTTTTTAGTGTATGGCTCCAGTGTTTTTTGTAGGCGTTAATTGATATGGAGACCATTTTATCCATAACTAGATTCTCGATACGGGTTTAATAGTGGGAGATCACAGGATCTTAATGATATTATGTTCCCTATCAATAGTTTTTCTGTGAATTTATTAATAAATTTGTAAGGAGAGAAAGTGGTGATCAGGAAGAGCAGAGACCAGCCCTACCCTAAAAATGAAATCTGCTTCAGGGGCTAGTCTCTGCTATCTCTGCTTGTTGCGTTCCCTCCTTACAATGCTCACTGACAGTGCACTCTCTTGCCAGCTTGTCACTTTTTATTGGAGCTGGCGATGGAGCGCACTGTCACTGTGCATTGAGAAGAATATTGCACAGTGACAAGGGAGCTTATACTGAGCATACGTCATAATTGACAACCAACGTATACTAATTAGAACAGGGACTAGCGCACCTCATAAAACAGACGTCACTGATGATGCTCAAAGTGTCATCAGAAAGGAAGTTGTAAACTTTTTGTAAAAAACAGCAGTTAGAGCAGTTAGGGAAGGCTAGAGAATTTTTAATTCAGGTATATTAGAAAATAGTTTAGATTATGGCATGAAATATATCAAGTTGTATTTTGGACCTCCCCTGGATGTGCAGAATGGTGTAAGGGATCAATAGAAAGTCTGTAGGTCAATATACCACCCTGCTCACACTTGTAGATATGATAAACACCTTTGCCCTTTGCTTTGAGAGATTGGTTAATTTCTCAGGACCCAAACTCTCAATAATCAAAACTACTAAACAGTAGCTACAACATATCACAACTTTTTCCGACCTTTTTAAAAAGTTTAGTTACTCTTTAAGGTTCTGATCATAATTAAAAATAGAGATTTTTTTAAATGATTTCTAAGATTTTATTCTTATGCTGCTAGTCTACACTATGGGTAATGTTTCTTTCATAAGAATATACTGCAGAGTTGCACCTTCTAAAGCCAAAGGCACCTTTTATTCAGAGAAAAAAATCCACCATTTTGATACTGTGGCAACTTTTTGGTCACTTTGTTGCTTAGTAAAACTTTACCTGTTCTACACCACTTCCCGGCATGTCCATCATTCTTGTCTATGTTGCTCCCATAGTAATGCTGCCCCTGTTCCTTCTGAACCTATGGTATATAAGGTGTTTATCCTCTCCCTGCTTATGTCATATACCCGGACTGTTAGCAAACAAAAGTTTTTCTCTTTGGATTTTTATTCATTTTGGAGATGTCAAGCAGAAGAATAACTAAATCGTCATCTCTAGGTACATGGGCTTAAATAAGCCAAAGAAATATCACCCTGAGGCAAAGTCGACAAGACATTTTTAATAAATCACAATAAATACATTTTATTATCTACAAGAATGATAGTTTATATTTTAGCGACCTTTCCAGCTTATTCAGAGTAACTTATACCCATAATAACTCTCTCAAAATAACTTCAGGATATGTTGATAGTTCAGATGCTGAGAAGCATAACATAAAATGTGATCCTAATGTAATATTTTATGAAATGTACAGGAAAGTGGATTACATGTTATTGTTTTGTTACCCTATTAAAATGTGCCATAAATCAGCGCTGTGCTTCAGTTATTTGCTTATGAATGCCTTTTTACAACTGGACGTTATTCTTTGTAGATTAGCTTTCGATGAATGACAGAAATATTACCATTTTAACAAGCCCGGATTGTACCGTATGATTTATTGTGAGTGCACCGTCAGCTCAAGGTATAGGTTTTATATGAATCAGGTTATGAGTGGTGTTTTGTAAAAACTTGTTCATATCTAGCAATGGAGCATGTGTGACATAAAGAAGTAGTGCTGTTGCTTCCAAAGCATCCAGTAACTATTACAAATAACACAAGCACAGGAGACAGGAAGTGTTGTGCTTCAGAAGCATCCAGCAAGTAGAGGGGTTAACACAGTCACAGGAGACAGGGAGTGTTTTAGCAGAGCCCCAGGGGTTTTGTTTGGAATTTGTTATTGTAGTCTGGCTGAAGCCGAAGAGAAAGGTGGTGTGTTATCTGGATCTGACAGAAGGCAACTGAACAGGATTCAGATCAGGAGAGAAACTAAACACAGGTCAGATAAACTCCCTGAACTAACAGTGCAGAGTATTATTGGGCAGGAAGATAAGGACTGGAAGGAATTGTGTCACAGCGATCATCTCCCTCATCAA
Organism: Phyllobates terribilis; assembly: GCF_046119375.1. NCBI lineage: Eukaryota > Metazoa > Chordata > Amphibia > Anura > Dendrobatidae > Phyllobates > Phyllobates terribilis. The sequence goes on along the minus strand of NW_027362765.1, from coordinate 394,839,500 downwards.
ACCCTCCCCACCCATCTCCATGCAGGATAAAGAATTCTGTGTACTATTGTGTCCTTATGAAGGAAAAGCCTGTGGTTGTGTATGCATAGAAGTGTGCTGCTAAGAGATCTAATCTATGCTGAATTATGCTACTGAAGAGACTGTAATACTGTTCCTTGTGAAGAAACTACTGTATTGTTACTGGAGCCGGTTGCTCAAGAAGCTTAGACTGTACTGTAATGAAGATTGTTGCTGTAATATCCCTGAATTGCACTGGTCATGCTTCAGATTAAATTCTACTGTTAAACTGTTGAAAAAGACTCTTGTCAGATTTGTCTGGTCAGCAATTGAGTTTATCGTGTGCCTGAGAGAAGCTGCAGCCTATGGTCGCCCTGAGAAACGGTTCCCCCAGGATTCCAAAGAATTCATGAAACCCGTCACGCCCTATCTGAACCTAGTGGCATGCTTTTAACACAGCTAAAGTTTTGAACTTTGGAAAAATTTAATTTGTTGTTAGTACTTATGCACATCGTAGAAGTGGGTTTTCTGTTTTTGGACCCATGTTTGCCACAGTATTACATTTGTACCATGCTGAAACTTAAAGAGGTTGTCCACTACTTTTACATTGATGCCATATCCTTAGGATAGGTCATCAATGTCTGATTGGCCGGGGTCCGACACCAGGCACCCCCACCGATTAGCTGTTATCGGTGGTGGAGGCGGCGGTTACCGGAAGTACTCAGTTGCCGAGCTGCTCTGTCTACTTGTAATGGCCAGAATTGGTACTGCACTTCTTCCTCCTATTAAAATCAATAGGAGGCGGATGTGCGGATGTCAGAGCCGGCTGCAGTGGGGGGTCACGTGATGCCTGTGATTGGCCAACGATAGCGCCGCTCACAGGCAGAAAAGGCACCGCAAGGTATTTACAAAAACACTTCTGGGCCCCGGGGGGATACATTGGGGGGTTCATATAAAGTACTGGACAACTTCTTTAATCAATTCAGTTGATCTCCTGGAGCTCTGCATCATGGATTGCCTCAGCTCGTCTGTGTTGGAGTTACCAGTGAAAGTTCATTCTACCTGGTTTGGAATTTGAGGAGTTGTTTGATGTTTGGAGTTGGTGGTTGGAGAGTTGTTCTGGAGATTTCTGCATGGAGTTTGCTTGCGTGTTCATCCTCATCCTCTCTTATTTGGTTTCACCTACCTTACCCTCTCCTGTGTTCCACTCAGTTGTTTGGTGAATGCAGTTTGAATGATTGCAGTTTTCATTTATCACTGTCTTCCCTTGTCTGTCTGGTTAGTGTAATCCTATACACTTGGGCCTCACACCTTCCTGGGTGGCTGACTGAACAGATAAGAGTAAGATAGGAGCATAGCAAGACATGTGACACCGGCGTCTCCACCATCCAGGGTAATCCAGGGGACTGGGGTAGACTAGGATGCCCCCTTATGTGAAGGATAGGGAAGGGGCCCATTGCCCCTGAGAAATCCGGCAACAGTACCGTGACATCATCCAGGAGGCTACCAGAAAAAGGGAAGACCTCCAAGACTGTTAGAGAATGGTAGCAAGTCTACTGGGTGCCACACCAACCTCCCATAAGGCAGTGTTCCCCTAATATTCCTTTAATCATGACATTGAGAGGAATAATGGACTCAGTAATGGGGCAAGAATGGGGCCAAGAAGGGATTTGTTGTTGCAAATAAATTCTTCAGTATGCAAATGCCTCACAAAGGAATTTATAAAGGTTGCCAGCAATGTCCTTACTGCTCAGCAATGTGCATGAGGCTTACCAGTTTGCATTCAGCTACAGTATTGGCTGCAAAATATTGCCTAGAGCAGACCCGGGCAAAGCGTGGCCTGCGGGCCACATTGGGACCTGTGGCTGTCCCCGTCTGGCCCACTGACCAAGACAGCCGTGGGCTGAAAACAGTAGCCCACTGACCGCACCACGCCCTCCCCTGCCTGTCCGTCGCCGCGGCCTCCGACTGTAACCGCTATGTGCATCCTCAGGATACAGACAGCAGTGAATGCATTGGTGGAAAATGGTGCCTCTGGCCCCTTCTACCACCAATCAGTGAGTGAGACAGCTGATGCGATGACATAATTACATTGGGTCAACTCAACTGAGCTGTGCACTGCGCACCGGAGACAGGAGCAGAGGCACAGTGCCAGGGCAATGGGAACGGGAGCGAGTATGTGGTGTTTTTTTTCATGGCTATGGGGGTCAGTTGCTGGACATGGGGAGACTATGGAGGTCAGTTGCAAGACATGGGGAGACTATGGGGGTCAGTTGCTGGACATGGGGAGGCTATGGTGGTCAGTTGCTGGACATGAGGAGGCTATGGGGGTCAGTTGTTGGACATGGGGAGGATATGGGGATCATTTGCTGAACATGGGGAGGCTATGGGGGTCAGTTGCTAGACATGGGGAAGCTATGGGGGTCAGTTGCAGGACATGGGGAGGCTATGGGGGTCAGTTGCTGGACATGGGGAGGCTATGGGGGTCAGTTGCTGGACATGGGGAGGCCATGAGGGTGAGTTGCTGGACATGGGGAGGCTATGGGGGTCAGTTGCTGGACATGGGGAGGCTATGGGGGTCAGTTGCTGGACATGGGGAGGCTATGGGGGTCAGTTGCTGGACATGGGGAGGCTATTGGCATCTCCTGCTGGACATGGGCAGGCTATGGGCGTCTCCTGATAGATATGTGGAGGCTATGGGGGTCTCATGCTTTCCATGGGGAGGCTATGGGGTTCTCATGCTGACCATGGGGAGGCTATGGGGGTCTCATTCTGACCATGGGGAGGCTATGTGGGTCTCATGCTGACCATGTGGAGACTATATGGATCTCATGCCGACCATGGGGAGGCTATGTAGATCTCATGCTGACCATGGGGAGGCTATGTGGGTCTCATGCTGACCATGGGGAGGCTATGTGGGTCTCATACTGACCATGGGGAGGCTATGTGGGTCTCATGCTGACCATGGGGGGGCTATGTGGGTTTCATGCTGACCATGGGGAGGCTATGTGAGTCTCATGCTGACCATGGGGGGGCTATGTGGGTTTCATGCTGACCATGGGGAGGCTATGTGAGTCTCATGCTGACCATGGGGGGGCTATGTGGGTTTCATGCTGACCACAGGGAGGCTATGTGGGTCTCATGCTGACCATGCGGGGGCTATGTGGGTTTCATGCTGACCATGGGGAGGCTATGTGGGTTTCATGTTGACCATGGGGAGGCTATGTGGAGACTCTTACGGTATATAGGGTGATGTGTGTGTGCTCAAAAGGTATATAGGGGGCTGTGTGCGGGCTCAAACTGTATATAGGGGGATGTCTGCACACGTAATTCTGCTCAATATTGAGTCATACAATTAATATTAATATAAAGTAATTATAATTAATATGTTAATATGAATATTGAGCAGAGTTAATTTTAGCCTATTGGTTCGGCCTCCACAACAGTCACCGTCTCTCATGTGGCCCCTCTGGAAAATTAATTGCCCTCTCCTGATATAGAGATATTTAAAGGTGATTTGTTTTTTAATGTTATGCCTGAGATGAATGTATACACATGTGGCGTTTGCATTCATGAATAACTTTTTAGATGCAAATGTTCTATAAGAATGCGACTGTTATTTAGTATCATGCATGTGAGAAGATGAAGAATAAGAGCAATAATCAAAGATATAAAAAAAAAATTCTTCTATTCTTCTCATGGTGTAAACATACATGGTAAATGGTGCTGTATTTATGTTGAAAGACCTCAAGAAACAAACTGTTTAAACAGTTTTTGGAGAGATTTATACAGCTGGAAAGCAGAACCTAGGCCTGTTTAAGGCTGTCGGACCAGCTAGAAGAGTATACAAATGAGATAACTTTTCCTTTTGAAATCACTTGATTTTATCAGTCTGTTTACTCTTCTGTCACTGTTTTGCAATGAACCATAAACCAGTTGCCCACACGATATAGGAATCCTGGAGCATTGATGGAAACTTGATAGGCCAAGGAATCTGTTTTATAAGTATTAAAAAAAATATACAGATATCTGGAGAAAAATGTTGGAGAAGATTATGTGTTATATTAGTGCAAGTACAAATTCCCAGGATAGTGGAAGGAATAATGCTCCTAATACTAGGTTTATGAGTTTCAGCTTTATACAACTGGCAAAAGAAAAATGCAGATCCATAATCCATTATCCCCTGTGTCATATGTAATTAGCAGATATATTATGTTATACTGCTGTGATCTGTGCACCAGAGTCTCCCCGCCATAGGTATTTCTAAGTTTAATCCAACTTTATGGCCTTAAAAAGTATTTTTTTATATTTTTTTCAGCAGTATGGCGTATATGTAGATTATGGCGAGTGCAACAACTATTTAGCTGCATAAACTTAACAATAAAAAGTAATGGCTTACAGAATGCAAAGAGGCAAAAATGAAAGGAAAAAAAAACATTTCTTCTTTAAAGACTATATACACCATTGCACAATTTGTTTTATTATTAATTTGACTCCTAAATGCAAAGTTAAAGGAGTTTCAGAAAATCCCGGTCCTTGGGCACAGTTTGTGATAAAAAAAAAACAAGCTGCTTTTTACTCACTGTCCCCGGGTCCAACACTGAATCTCCACCGCTGCTCCTGCTGGTACTTGTTATTGACTGCAGCGCTGACGTCACGTTGACAGCCAATCAGTGAGCTCAGCAACTCTATGTGGGGCATTCCGTCTACAGGGGCCAGAGGTCTGGGATTTTCTGAAAGGGGACAGCCCTTTTAAACAACTATCTAAATAGTCTTCATTAAAAATTTTCTACCATTTACATTTTCCCCCTTTCTCTCAGTGTTAGAGATGGCAGGAGGAATGGGGAGGGTGAACAGTTCTGCTGTAGAAAAAGGGTAAAGTATCTAAATATTACAAAGAAATTAGAAAACGGGCTACAGACAGGGAAGAAAGCACATGGAGAGGAAGTAAATGCTGTACTGGAGAAGTGTTAAGCAAATAAAAACAGTAGCATCCTGGATACGCACAGAGCTCACATCCAGCCTATATTATTGGGAGAACACACAGATCTCACATCCAGCCTATATTACTGGGAGAGACACATAGACCTCACATCCAGTCTATATTACTGGGAGAGATACACAGACATCACATCCAGCTTATATTACTGGGAGAGACTAACAGACATCACATCCAGCCTATATTACTGGGAGAGACACGCAGACATCACATCCAGCCTATATTACTGGGAGAGACAGACATAGACCTCATATCCAGCCTATATTATTGGGAGAGACACACGGAGCTGACTTCCATCCTATATTACTGGGAGAGACACACAGACCTCACATCCAGCCTATATTACTGGGAGAGACACTCCCACAATAGAAAAATCTGAAACCTGGCACTGTATATCAGGGGTCTGAAAATGAATGAAGGAATGAACATTGCAGTATGAAAGTTAGTGCAATTTTTTAAACTAAAGGTAACTATTAACGTATGTAAAAATAATTTTCCCCATGCCTTAGTTGACCATAGCATTTTAGGCCAATTTTGGCTTAGGACTTAAAGGAGTTTTCACATTGATAAATATTCAGTTTATTGCTTAGAAGGCAAAAAAAATAAAAAAAGTTTTCAATTGGAATCATTTACAAATTCTTTATTGAACCACAAAGGGGACAATAAACACACAGAACAGTCCCAGCAAAGTACCCAAGATGGTCCTAACCTGGCCTCTCCAAGAGTTTCCATGGGGCCAGATGACTAGTGTGTCCCAATCTGGCTTTTTCAAATGTCTCCATGAGTTCCAGGCAACCGGTGGGTCCCTCCTGGCAAGTCCAAGCAACATATCCATGAGGCCAGGTGACTTTCTTGTCCCACCCTGGTCTCCCTAAAATGTATCCATGTCTCTCTGATGGTCGATGGAGCAGATCCGTATCTTTCCAGTCAGGGCCATACCCCTAGGCCGGAATCATGTAAAATGCAAATCTGTGTCTCTTTGGATGGACCTGCCATGCTATCTGTCTACTTTCCAGAAGGATGTCTCTCATTCTCCTTGTAAAGTCTTTCTGATGCTCCTTGATTCTGCTTCCCAAGTCTGACTGCTACAAAAACACATGTCCCTTGTGCTTCTTTGGGCTCAGCCCCTGAATGGCAGAACCGCTCTCACCCTCCCCCAAAACTAAATGTGCATTAGTGGAGGTATCTTTCTCTGGTCGACCACATCACCTGGGTCTACATGTGAGATTCCCTGTGGTGAAGTCTCCACCGGATCTTCTTTCAACTCTTACACAATGGGCCTAGACGATATTTGAACAATGGCTAGAGGCTCCTGAGATACTAATAAGATTAGTGGAATGCTGGACACTTTACAAGTTAAATTAGTGTACATAAACTAACGAGCAAGCAGAACATTAATAAAACACAGACAACAATCTCTAATAAAACACAATAAAATATTTCTCTTGGATTAACAAATCTAATTGTCTGGCTAATTAAGCTTTTAAGTTGTATCATCACAGTCCGTGCTAGCTTTAATCTCTTAATTGAATGAGAATTAATTAAATTTTTATTATGAAAATTTATTATGAAAATGTTATGTGTCAACTCCATGATGTGTCCATTATCAACAAAAAGGCAAATGGAAATCAATAGATTACACTTTGGAGTCTGTTTGACTTTTTTTCAGCGTTATCCATCTATTTTGCTGGGCACAATAGTTTAGTCTACCATGTAGATGAGCTCCTCTAAATAGACTGACACCAATGGAAAGGTCTCATTGTGTATGACGCGCCCCCTGGGCCATATTCGTTAGTGGGAATATCCGGAGCCGGATCAGATGGGGGTTGTAGTCTTCCGAGTGGCTGTGACCCGGTCCGTGCCCAGGGTGTCAAACTCAGTGTGTGTGGCAGTCCTACAGATGTTATAAGTTCTTTATTTGTCGACTACGCCACCCGTTGTGTTGCGGTCACTGTGGCCGCCGCTGCAGCAGGGTCCGCTGAGGCTGGTGGTGTAGGTGCAGCTTTGGTGATATAACCCCCAACGGGTGGGGTATAGCCTCAGGGGGATCAGGTGCAGAGGATGGGAGTTGTGGTGATGCAGTGTAGACGGCAATCAGAGACAGAGTCGGGTTATGCAGTTTAGGATGTTTTACTCACTGCTGATGTTATGGTCACTCCAGCTTCGAGTGACCTCCCGAGCCGTGCTGCGTCCACCAGGTTCTGGATCCAGCCAACTCCCAAATAAGTCCGGAGCGTGACCCTGAGCTCTCCTTCAGTCCTTTCTCTGGCCGTCCCCACTATTGATCCACCCAGGTCCAGCTCCCTCGGGCCTTCTGTTGGGACACCCTTGGCCTTGGGTTCCCTGACCCTCCTCGTGGTATGCCTTCGTGGTGGATGTGGTGGGTGACCGTGGCAAACGCTGCCCACAGTCTCCGGTCTCTGGCTGGGGAATGTTTTTACCCCCACCAGCTTGGGTTCCGGTACCCTGATGCCGACTCTTCACCCGGGGATTTAAGTTGGGATCTTGGAGTCCTTTTCTGCTGTTTCCCCCTCTGGGTCTCTCTCTCTTCTCCTCTCTCACTCTGGGTCTCTCTTCTCCTCTGCTCCTGACTTTCTCTCTGCAACTGACCCTGTTCTTAGTTGGTGCCCACCTTATATACACCCTCTATGTGTGAGCTCAGGTGACCAGCACCCAATGAGCTCCTATCTTTACCCAGGCTGCTCCCCCTATCTGCCCCTACACTACTTGGGATGTTCCACCCCCCTCCCACTCCAGCCAGGAACAGACTCGGTCGTACCTGCACATTTCTAAGTGGGAGTACCGTCGGTCTGCTCCTCGGAAATGGGATGTGTGTAGTGCATGCAGCCTACCGAGCTCAGATCCACACTCCTTCCCTACCCGGGAGTGGAATATCACACCTCTGGGTTGAGGTGCAATACCCCTGTAGCAGCCGAATCCTCAGGGTGCTACATTCCCCCCTGGTAAATCACAGCACGTCCTCGGGCTGTAAGACAAAAACAACACCAAAACATACAAAATTTTCATATAAACATATAAAACATATAAAACATTATATATATATAAAACTTTTCATATAACATTCTCGTCGTCTCTTGTTTCTGGTTCCTCCTCCGGACACTGTGCAACGTGTGTCCGGGAAAAGTGCGACAGTCTCTTAGAAAAACTGGTTTTCCTATAAAACCGGTAGGGGGCGCTTTAGGACGCGCAACTATATACAAGGGATATGGCCGCTCTCAGTCCTCGGCCAGGTAAGGAGGGAAAGGGAATGGCTGCTCACAGTCCTCAGCCTGTGGGATTAAGGGTAAACGGGTAAACAGTTCACTCAGCTGGTCCCAACGGGGACTATATTTGCAGTAACAGTTTCTTTATACCCCGATCGGGTAACTATTTACAGCACCTACTCCGCTGTACTCAACAACGTCTTCCTCCTGCTCCTTCTTTGGGGATCTCAGCTTCAGACCCGTCCGGATCCTCTTGCTCTTCCTCCTCACATCGCAGCTCCTCCTCTGTCAGGCGATGCACATGGAGGGCGTAAGGTCCTTTGGCACATTTGTGCCGGGTAAAGGTGACCTCGTCCCCGATATAAAGGTCACGACCTCTGTGCCCCTCCGGCAGATGGGACTCCACATCTCTGCGCGTGACAAAGACGTCGCCGGGGGTGTTGTGGTCTCTGATGAAGCCCCACCCATGCTGCATATTGAACTTAATTACAGTCCCGGTGGTGCGGGGACTGTGCGCTGCACGGGGGTCTCTCCTGGTTCGGCTCTTCTGCTCGGCGCTCCTTATTTGGGCCTGTTGTTCCCGGACCCGCCTCTCTCTCCGCTCCCTCGCAAACTCCTCGAGCTGCTGTCGGCAGCACTCAGCACGCTCCGCTGCAGCTGCCCTGGTTTCTTGAGTGAACCCCATTAGGTCTTCTCCGGTGGGGTCCCACTCAAATTGGGTCTCTTCAAGCGGGGGCGAGATCCTTATCACGGGCTTCGGAGCCGGAATCAGGGGTGCACACATGGCCCCAACTCTCCTCTGGTGCTCCAGTTCATAATATTTCTGGGGCCAGATGAAAGGCTGCCCGTCCGGCCACGTGTGCTGGGCAAACAAGTCCTCTCCCAGACGCGGCACCCTTGGTTTTACGGGTGCGGGCGCGGTGGGGGTGGCGCCCGGGTTGCCCAGGCCTTGCGGCCAGGCCTGGGGCACCTGGAAGGTGAAGGGCACCGTTAGGACGGCGGCACCCTGGGCTACCTGGCCTTGCGGCCAGGCCGGAGGCTCCGCGGAGGTAGGGGGCGCTGTTGGTGATGCGACGCCCGGGGGTACTAGGCCTTGCGACCAGGCTGGTGGTACTTCCTGCTTGGTCACGCTCGGGGTCGAGGCGTGTGACGTCACAGGGGTCGCGGCGGCGGCTTCCGGTTGGGGCCTAGTCTGCGTCGGTGACATGGCGTTTTTGGGCACAGCAGGGGGACTTTCGGGCTCTGCGACGGGGAGCTGGGGCAGGTAAGCGGTGTCCCGGCTTGGGGTATAGACGTCCCCTTTACCTGCCTCCATGCGTTCGGCTCCCTTCTCGGCGCCGTCTCCGGCCTTGGGTCCTCCCGCGCCATCCTCAGAGGCGGTCGGTCTCCTCATCTTGGCTGGCGTGCTCCGGGTCTTGGTTTGCTGGGCCATCTCTCGGCTCCACTCCGCCAATGTCTCTCGCTGTACCCGGGCCATCCTCCTTGCGAGGCCCTCCAGGGCAGTCTGTGCACACTCCCAGTCTCGGGGGAGCTGTGCGAGGACCTCCACTAGGCCTAGTGGGGTCGTGGTTTCCAGCAGGCTCCTGACCAATGGGTCGGTGCTGCTCTGCTCTTCTTCCAGCAGGCTCCTGGCCAGCGGTCCGGTGCTGCTCTGCTCTCTGGCCATCTCCGGGTGAGCTTCTCTGCTACTCCTCTCCAGGCTTCCTGCCTCCGGGTGCGCTCGCTCCAGACTGCTCCAGGCGGCACCCATCTTCGTTCTTTTCTCTCGTCTCCTCCCCCTTCGAGGGCGGTCCCGGGGCCACTTGGTGATTGTCAGCTCCAGGGGCGGTTCTTTCACGCTGACAGACACCTCTAACATCACAGTCTCTGTTGGTGGGGGCGGTTTCCACTTTTGGCGCCATTTTCGGTCCTGGCCCACGATGGGAGGCGGCCTCTCACCACCCTCTGGCACGCCCATAATGGCGTCCGCTCTTCCAAGGCGGGAAACCTTTGGAAATGGCGGGAATCGCTTCCCAGTGGCGGGAAACTCTGCAGATGGCGGGAAAAAGTTGTTAATGGCGGACAACCGGCTGGAATCGACTGGTGATGGGGTCCGATGGCGGGGACCCTCCGGAACCGGCAGGAGACTTCTTTTTGAGGTAAATTCGTTCTTTTCTTCAGGCACGCAGTACCCGGTTGTTGTGGGCACGTAATCCTGCCGACTACGCCAAAGTTGACGCGCCCCCTGGGCCATATTCGTTAGTGGGAATATCCGGAGCCGGATCAGATGGGGGTTGTAGTCTTCCGAGTGGCTGTGACCCGGTCCGTGCCCAGGGTGTCAAACTCAGTGTGTGTGGCAGTCCTACAGATGTTATAAGTTCTTTATTTGTCGACTACGCCACCCGTTGTGTTGCGGTCACTGTGGCCGCCGCTGCAGCAGGGTCCGCTGAGGCTGGTGGTGTAGGTGCAGCTTTGGTGATATAACCCCCAACGGGTGGGGTATAGCCTCAGGGGGATCAGGTGCAGAGGATGGGAGTTGTGGTGATGCAGTGTAGACGGCAATCAGAGACAGAGTCGGGTTATGCAGTTTAGGATGTTTTACTCACTGCTGATGTTATGGTCACTCCAGCTTCGAGTGACCTCCCGAGCCGTGCTGCGTCCACCAGGTTCTGGATCCAGCCAACTCCCAAATAAGTCCGGAGCGTGACCCTGAGCTCTCCTTCAGTCCTTTCTCTGGCCGTCCCCACTATTGATCCACCCAGGTCCAGCTCCCTCGGGCCTTCTGTTGGGACACCCTTGGCCTTGGGTTCCCTGACCCTCCTCGTGGTATGCCTTCGTGGTGGATGTGGTGGGTGACCGTGGCAAATGCTGCCCACAGTCTCCGGTCTCTGGCTGGGGAATGGTTTTACCCCCACCAGCTTGGGTTCCGGTACCCTGATGCCGACTCTTCACCCGGGGATTTAAGTTGGGATCTTGGAGTCCTTTTCTGCTGTTTCCCCCTCTGGGTCTCTCTCTCTTCTCCTCTCTCACTCTGGGTCTCTCTTCTCCTCTGCTCCTGACTTTCTCTCTGCAACTGACCCTGTTCTTAGTTGGTGCCCACCTTATATACACCCTCTATGTGTGAGCTCAGGTGACCAGCACCCAATGAGCTCCTATCTTTACCCAGGCTGCTCCCCCTATCTGCCCCTACACTACTTGGGATGTTCCACCCCCCTCCCACTCCAGCCAGGAACAGACTCGGTCGTACCTGCACATTTCTAAGTGGGAGTACCGTCGGTCTGCTCCTCGGAAATGGGATGTGTGTAGTGCATGCAGCCTACCGAGCTCAGATCCACACTCCTTCCCTACCCGGGAGTGGAATATCACACCTCTGGGTTGAGGTGCAATACCCCTGTAGCAGCCGAATCCTCAGGGTGCTACATGTATGTGAGGGGGCACGTCTCAATACTGTTTTGTATTATGCAGGCTAGAGATTTGCAAATCTTTTGAAATTTCCAGCATTGCCACATTTTCCAAGAAAATTTGATTCACTACAAATTGAGAGTACACCAAAGCCTTCAATTGCCCCGAAGACACATGTATGGCATTATTCTCTTTTCCTCACAAACTAATCTTTTTCATTAATATGCTGTCACACACTATCTGTAAAGTTTCTTCAGTGTGTATGGCTTTCTTCCTCTATGCCTGTTGCTAAGCTGTGAGCTATGATGTCCTTTCACTATCCATATGCAACACAAAATTGCTGCTGCATCCCCTGCCTCAGCTTTTACAGTGATAGTCCCTCCTGATAGGCTGTGCCATACCATGTGATGTGATAGCTGCAAGGAATTATGGGGAAACTGATGCCTGACTGCATTTGAGATCATGAGATCCTTCTCTGGCTGATGCAATCTTCCGCAATGGAATAAAATGGTAGTGGCCTTGTTGGCAAATCACTAATTGTCTGAATTTGACAGGTTTAGTGAATTCCTAAAAAGTTGACACAAATTCGATTTTTGCCAAATCGATCCACTAATTTTTTAATGTAGACATAATTTCAGATGGCCTGCTCAGCAAAGAGCATTTTTTTCTAATGACTAAGACTTGAGAAAAGCTCCATGGAACTGGGCTAAAATGTTACACAGATGGGTGAATTGAGTATTTAGTAACTCTTGGCGTTCTGCCTCTTTTTGCATGTTTGTTATCTTGCACCTGGACAAAATGTATATGGTGAAGATAGATAGAATAGATAGATAGATAGATAGATAGATAGATAGATAGATAGATAGATAAATAGATAGATAGAGATGGATAGATAGATAGATAGATAAATAGATGGATAGATAGATAGATAGATAGATAGATAGATAGATAGATAGATAGATAGATAGATAGATAGATAAATAGATAGATAGAGATACATCGGATAAGCTGATTTCTGGATAAGTTTGAAACTGGAGGTTAGAGTCTAGATTTAGACTCTGCAGCTTCTTCTTCAATCATTTCACTGTCGTCCTGCAGCTTTTCATATAACACCCGTCTATTTCTTGCTTGGGAGTATGATGGATGAAGTAAGAACAAGCCCACTTGAAGGCCTAAATGATAATTCTTCACTAAAATATAGAAGCCTCTACTGGTCCCAACAGATGTTTTTTTGGCTTTGTTGTCCAGTATTCCTGAAGATGTTTCCAGTAAATGTTTCTCGAGGTTCTGTTGAGTAGCTGTTAATATTTCACCATGTGGCCACACGTACTGAATCACCAGCCACATAGTTTCAAAACTTCATAGTTTATAGTTTGAAAAAGAAAAAGACACAAGTCCATCGAATTGAAACTATAACCTAATGTAGTAATGTGTTGATCCAGAGGAAGTCAAAATTCCAATGAAACAAACTTTAATTGCTCCATATTGGGGGAAAAAAAAACATTCGGACGCTAAGTCTGTTTGTTTGGAAAACTGTGTTAAAACTTTGTGTAAAAAGTTTCAGTAAAGAATTAAAAACATATATACCTGAAAACCATCCACTGACCGGAGTGTCAGACAAAATAAATGGACAAGAACTTCTAGTCCAGCGAAAGACAACGCCATTTTGAGCTGAGTCTGCTCATACAATTATTTCTCTTGACTCCCCAAAATGTCCACTCAGTCAAAATGCATCGGGACTCTCTCCGAGATCTTGACTGATTGATGCCCGCAGTGCTCAGTCCTTGAAGGACATGTTTTGTTAGAAGTGAAGAATTGCATGGGTCACGGTTTTACTGTGGTCTTGCCATGATTTTCCCAGAGGTTTAGAAAATAGGTACGTGGATAAGTTCTTAACCATCTTTTACCACTACATTGGGGCTTGAAATGCATTTTGGAACATGGTCATGAGTGACAGCAAAAATAAAGCTAGAAAATGCGTTTTGATACCCCCTTAAGCTTTGCACATTTAGATGCATCCATTGGTGATTTCTTCAGCATGGAAATGTCTAACGACATTCGTTGCTAGACCCTACATAACCATGATTGCGCCTTACAGGGGGTCAAAACTGCTGACAGGTTCCTTAAATTTATAGCCTGTGTTACTTGCTAGGATCAGGGCAGATGTCATTTTTTAGTCTTCCGATGAATCCTGGTTATTAGTCACTTTAGATTTTTGTAGTATTGAGAGGACAGAGGGGGGTCCTCTATACTTCCTCTATCTTCTTCCTCCCGCAGCATGGCTGCAAAGTGTTTAAGGGGCTGCCAGCTGCTGAGTCTTTTGTAATGAGTCCCCAAAGCTGATCCGTTACTTGAAGTACTTTTTAACTCTTACCCCTATGTTCTCTGTACTGTGAGCACCTACAAAAAGTTGTGGGCACCATCATAACCTAAATTGTTCCTGCTTTTGGCTCCAATTTATCATTGTTGTTTCTCTAATTTTCTGGAGTAATTTGCTTCTTTTTAGTGTCTTTTGTATTTGCACCTTATTCTCGATACGTTTTGCCCCACTTTTTAAGTTGTTTTTATTTTTTATTAAGTCGTCTTTTCTTTTTCATCAACAACTTTGTTTATCCGGATGTTTTAGACAGCTTCATGAAATGCGACTTTTACCAAAACTTTTTTGGTGCAAGTCATTATCTCATTCAAACTTTTGGAGGATTTTTCAGTTTGGCGCCTTTTTTTTTTAAACATTTTGAAAGATTTGCGACTTTTGGTGCTAAAAAGTCACAAAAAGTGGTGAGAGGCAAAAATAAAGAGCAACTTTTTTATTATTTTGAGCAAAATTTATGAACCACGTGCGCCATTTTGAAAAATTTGGTGCAAAAAATGTTGGAGAATACCGCAAGACAAAAAAAAGAAAAGTGACTCCAATAAATCGCAAATGCTTAATAGCGTTAAAAACGGCATTCACGACAAGAAATAATTTTATTGTCTAATATAACCTAAGTGTTTGGCTACTGCTATGTTTTCCTATTCTGTTATCATACAGTATTGAATGCATTATTTATTTAATGCAAATTTGCGCTTTCATTTTTTTAAAGACACAGCAACTCTGCAAAGGAAATATCTGGACTAAATTGTGAAGATATCATTGCAGTTTCATCTGTGGAAATGCCACAAATATACTGCAGGCTTCACCCTTTGCATTGAAAAAAGGTGAAATCCGCAGTAAGTATCGACAGCATAAATTGACAGTCGGTGGAAGTCAAATCTTTTGCACTAAGAATTTTCACTGCAAGCTTTTTTGAGTACTTGGATGAGATTTCATAAAATCCTTCAGCAAAAATAGTTGTGCATCCGACTTGTAGATGTTCTTTATGGTAAGTTTCCAGGTATTTTTTCAGATTTTTCCTGTGAATATTCTGTAGAGCTGACTATCCATGTTCTGACCTCCTGACCATGTTCTCTGTTAGTGTAGGTGCACACGGCATCTTTTTCAGGCGTACTTACCCAAGAAACACACCTGGAAAAATACTCAATGAACATTAAAAAAATGAACATATGCATAGAAATGTCATAACGACTTGTTGTGAACATGTTCCATCTTCTTTAACTTCTGGTAACTTTTCAATAGGGATGAGAGGACCCGTGGAAGTTCGAGTTCTGGTACCCGACCCGAACTTCATTCAAGAGCTTAGTTCGGGTACCAGAACTGTACCCGAACTTGAACTAGAACCCGAACCCCATTGAAAAGAATGAGCACCCAAACTTTTGAGCTGGAAAATTCTCTCTCTTTCTCTCTCTCCTCTCGGACTTCCCCTGGAACTACGAACATTGCAACGAACTTCCGAGAGAAGTCCGTGTTCGGTGTTGAACACCGCACATTAACTGTTCGGTACGATCCCCGGTTCGCTCATCTCTACTATTCAGTCTTTAAAAGCTATGAAACAGCTAAAAAAAATGAACACTCTTTTCTTCAAGCCGTCGCTATTTTTTACAGAAAATAAAAAAATAATAGACGCCGCAAAAACAACAAAAAAGATGACAATGAAGATGTTTCAGGAAAAACACCACCAGCTGGTGCGCCAGAATCTAGAAGACGCCATTTGCATATACCTTAAGTTCACATGGAGCTTTTTAAGAGAATTTTGAAATGGATCTTACTCCAAAATCCACATCACAAACCGCTTCAAATACTCTTTGAATTCTCTTCCTATTCATTTAATTGAAAATCCACTTTGCTATTCATATATGACATTTTTTTTTACCAATTTTTACCATATAACACCTACACGATTGGCGGCAATCAGTTTTTACCATGGAAAAAAGATATGTTGCTTCTTCTTCGTGGAATCCATTTCGATATTGTCAAGTCAAAAGGCTGCAAAACACGTTGTGGAAAAAAAACAGCTCAAAAAACATCTTATAAATTGCTTTAAAAAAGCTCTTAAGGGAAAAAAATGTGTTTCCTGAATTGGATTGCTTTTGAAAAACTCATCAAATTTTTCTGCCTTCAAAAAACTATGGCCCAAAGTCATCAGACGCTCCTGATTCATTAAGAGTCGCACGCCTCTCAATGAATCAGGCGAGACTATGTGCACCTCGCCACAAATCATACTCAAGCCTCATGATTTGTGGCATAGATAACGCTGCTGCTCATCATGAATTTGACAAACGGGGTTCGTCAAGCCCTGTCACGTCCGCTTTGTTGTCAAAATTTGCTTTTTTGTGTGCAAAAAAAATGCAACTTTTCAAAGCTTTTTTGGCAAAAAAGCTATGATAAATCGCCCCCATTGTGAGAACATACCTTTACTGATTTCTGCCAGATCTGTATCAACATATCTTTGATCCAACTTGATCATCTATTGAGGACTATCCTGTGGAGTGACAGTTTCATACGTGCATTTATTACCCCGTCCAAATCTTTCATAAAACTTTTATAACAATGTGAAGTTTTCAATGGCCAGTTTTGATATGTCATTTTTGTCCATTTAGACAAGACCTGTCGTATAATAAACGATGGCAGCTGCTCAAAGAGCAATAATAATTTACCTGAAGAATCATGGAAATCATTTGCACCAGATAGAACAAAATATAATAGGATTATTTGCAAATTGGCTATCATGGACAGTTGCACCTGGAGGAAGCCAAAGGCAGAAGCTTAAGGCACTTAAAGGCTATAATTAGGAGAAAGCAAGGGGTTATTACTGGAGCTTCAGGGGTGGCTGGCATCAGACACGATTTATAGAAAGACAGACTCTTTAACCATAAATTATATGTTAGCCGTTTACTGCAACTTTGATTGAAAGAAACTGTTGAAAACCCCCCAGAAAGTGAGAGGCACCTGCAAAACTTTCATTGCCTGTCGAGTGTTACAAATGTTTTCCAGATACCGGTCTTGTGGGCCCATTTTATATTTGAGGCAAGATGCCCAAAGACTCTCAAACCAACTAGGCTCATCAGCGAAGATGACTGCCCATCATGTATAGTACGAGGTCATATAGACAGATTTTGAAGACCCGGACCTCCTAGGTCAATAACTTACATATCTGGATTTTGCAAATTAGGGCTCCGATTTATGATTTGTGATTTATTGAAGTCACTGACTTATTTTGCTCCAAATTCTTTAAAACAAAATTCTTATTCTTTTTGCCTTTAAGCAGTTTTTGCGCTAAATCTTCAAAAAGTTGCATGTTTGCCTAAAAAATAAGCCAAATTAAAAACTCAGCCAGAAACCTTATTCCAGGCAGGAACTGGAGTGGGATGATCCCCAAAAAATAAGACTTTTTTTTTTAAAGTCGTATTTCTAAAACATCTGGATAAGCAAAGTTGCAGAGGAAAAACAAAAAAAGACTTAAAGGGATGGTACTAAACTAATATTGATTTTCTCCCTAAATGTCTATCAGTTTATTGTAATAATCTAATAGCTTTTCTCATATGATTTAATTGAAAAAATCCCCACAGTTCCCTCTCTAATCTAACTGCTTTATTTTATTTTATCTCTTACCTACTTCTGTGTTGATGACATTTCATTTGAGAATCCCCAGTACATGCTGGGATACTCAATTGGGACGTCATCAGGGAGTAGAGGCTTCGGTCACAGCCTTTGTCTCCACCCTAAAATGAAGCATCATCAGTGATGTCTATTTCAGGGGCTGGGCTACATCGGTTGTCAATTACGACGTATGCTCAGTACAACCTTCCTTGTCACTGTGCAATATTTTTCTCAATGCACAGTGACAGAGCGCTCCCTTGCTGGCTCCAATAAGAAGTGACGAACTGGCAAGAAAGCGCACTGTCACTGTGCATTGTAAGGAGAGAACGCAGAAAGCACGGATAGCCAGCCCAGCCCTCAAAACAGATTTCATGTTTTAGGGTGGGGCTGGTCTCTGCTCTCCCTGATCACCACTTTCTTTCCTTACAATGTGTACTGACAGTGCACTCTCTCGCTAGCTTGTCCCTTCTCATTAGAGTTGGCAAGGGTTCGCACTGTCACTGGCCTTGTCCACTGATGTTTTACTAGATAATTTAGGGGAAGTTCTCATATGGCATAGAAAGTGTTACGGATTGGCCACTGTGGATTTGATTGTAGAAAGTCCACTGTGTTTTACTGAACCCAGCATTGTGAATGAGATTTTTCTTCTAGCACGTAGGCTGGACATATGGAAAATTTGTACATGTTAACATCTCCTAGGGTTAAGTTCACACAAAAGTTTTTTAGTCCATGTGCTGTCTATTTGCACAACGGATAGCACACGGACAGCTCACAGACCAATGTTATCCTATGTGCTCGTGCACATTGACTATTTTCCACACAAACCTCAGGTCAACTTTTTGTGGACCCCAATAGTGAATGTGAATAGTATTCAGCTCCTGCACCCGCCAGAACAGACTGAGACAGACACGTCAGCAATTTGCAGACGTCATTGGTCCACAAAGTTCAGCGATTGTCTGAACTTAGCCTTAAGGTATTAATTTAAGATAGTTAAACCTGTTAACCCAGAAATATAAAAAAATATTTCTGGCTTCGCACATATGTTTCTGCTGAACCGCTGCTGCATTTCAGAGTAAAACATACTCAGCTTTGTGTTAAACCGAAAATATAAAAAATGTGAACCTTTGAAGACAAATGGGCCAAATCATAAAGGATTTTTCCCCAGTTTTCTGGCATTAAACACCTTTAGATGTCGCTAATTTTTTGTTTAACTTGAAGCTAAGCAAAAATTTTGAAACTTTTTGCATTTTTACGCCAAGTCCCCGGCAGATCCTCCAAAGTTGTCAAAGTTTTGGCTGGAAGGAGCATGGCCAAGCGCGACCGGCAAATTCATCAAAGTTTACAACACTTGGTGGCATAGATTACACAAGAAATGTCTGCCAGACCCTGGCTGGAGTAACATTTCTGGGGAAGGTGCACCCTAATTGTAAGAAGTGTTTAAATCATTAAAAGGTGCACACCTCTCAATGAATTAGGTGCATCTTACTCCAGCGCTGCCTTCATTAAGACCGGTGTGTGCAAATCGGGCACAAAAAGAGAGAAGTAAAAAAATCTTTAAAGGGAATCTGTCACACCCTGGCACTTATCTGACCTCTAATATGGGCATGCAGGTGATAGAAATGTAAATCTATACCTACCTGTATGCCTCATATTAGAGGTCTTGTTGACGTGAAATGTCTTTTTATTCATACAAGTTTCTGATGTGTTCCAGTCCCAGTGCCTGGAAGAAATCCCTGCCTCCTGTGTGAATTATAATGTTTCCCCCCTACTCTACTGTCACAGTGCCCTATGATGTGCAGTTGTGGAGACCAAATCCGGGCACTGTGACATGCAAGGGAGGGGGGAAACATTATAATTCACACAGGAGGCAGGATTTCTTATGGGCATCGGGACTGGAAAACATCACAAACTTGTATGAATAAAAAGACATTTCACAGCTACACGACCTCTAATATGAGACATACAGGTAGGTATAGATATACATTTCTATCACCTGTATGCTCATATTAGAGGTCACATAAGTGCCAGGGGGTGACAGACTCCCTTTAATCCATGTGAGCAACCCGAGTGCAACACGCCTACGCCATGTGGCATACACAGAAAGGTAAATTTCCTCCCAATAAGGGTTGTTGCACATGACCGTATTTTTGATCCAAGTGTGATCTGCCAAAATATCAGATCGCACTCTGACCAATGTTAGTCTATGGGGCCTTGCACACGTCTGATTTTTTTCCTCAGATCGAGTCTGTCTAAGGAAATAATTGCAGCATGTCCGAGTTTGATCCAATATTTGGATCGCTCTCGAAAATGCAAGTCAATGAGTCCATGGAAACCATCGGACTGCACTTTGATGACATCTGAATGCAGTCCCATTTTCACAGACTGACAGAATGGAGAAATTTTCTTCTCCATCTTCTCATCCAAGAGAATCAGATCTAACTATGATAACACTCTGATTAAACTCTGATTACTGTGATTAGCATGATCGACCCGTGTGACCCTACCCCTAGGCTGCATCATGGCCAAACAGTTTGGTGGGTTAAACAGCTGTTTCCTTGCAGAATTAAGTGATTTATTAAGGATCAGTTAAGATACCTCAGCGGCTCACCGCTGCTGCATTTTTCGCCAATGAAGCAAAACCACAGCATGGAAAAGCAGTCTCAGCCTTTCAAGAGAACCTGTCATCTGTTTCATGCTGCCTGAACCACGGGCGTTACAGCAGCCAGAAATGTTTCACTCTGCTACCCTTCGCCATTTCAGAGAAAACATACTTTGAAAAGTTGTCGTCAGCTGCTTCTCCCCTCCCGATCCCCTTGACCGACATGTCTTTCCCTGTGCACTATGAGCCCATTTTGACTTATTCCTAATTTAGACTTGTTGAAACATTTTGTTCACCTTTGCAATAATTTCTTGCATTTAAAATAAAAAAGTAAGATTGCAATAAATCTGCATTAAAAATTTAATATTATTGAAAAAAATCTCCTATGCAGGGGCATAACAATCACAGATACAGAGGTTGCAACTGGGTCCTGAGGAGAAGGGGGTCCGCAATCCCAAAGACAGAAAAGCAGAAGCACTGTCCTCATTTTTGCATGCTGGAGCCCAGCGCAGCGCTGTGCATAAAGTGGAGTAGGGTGCTTGTGACGCGCCCCCTGGGCCAGTGTTGTTGGGGATACCCGGAGCCGGATCACATGGGGGTTGTAGTCTCCGAGTGGCTGTGACCCGGTCCGTGCCCAGGGTGTCAAGCTCAGTGTGTGGCAGTCCTTATGATGTTACTAGATGTTCTTTTGTGTCGACTACGCCACCCGTTGATTTGCGGTCAATACGGCCGCCGCTGCAGCAGGGTCCACTGAGGCTGATGATGTGAGTGCAGCTTAGGTAGTATAACCCCCAACGGGAGGGGTATAGCCTCAGGGGGTCAGCCGTGGAGGATGGTGGTTGTGAAGGTGCAGCAAGGAGACTCAGAGGCATAAAATGCAGTTCCAGGGTTTTACTTACTGGTGTTGCTCGGGTCACTGTGTACAGCAGTGACCACCCAAGCCGTGCTGCGTCCACCAGGTCCTGGACTCGGTCAACTCCCAGGCAACTCCGGAGTGTGGTCCTGAGCTCCTTTCTGTCTCTCCCTTCTTCTGGCCGTTCCCACCAGGGATCCACCTAAGTCCGGCTCCCTCGGGCCTCTTGTTGGTCAAGCCTCCTCTGGGCTCCCTGACCCTATTCTTGGTCTGCCTTCCGGGTGGATTTAGTGGGTGATCGTGGCAGATCCTGCCCACGACCTCCGGTTCCTGGCTAAGGTGTGCTGTAGCCTCTGCCAGCTTGGGATCCGGTACCCTGTTGCCGACCCTTCAACCTATTAGCTCTCTTATGGGCTCTTGGGGTCCCCTCTGTGCCTCTGGGTCTCTCTCTCTTCTCCTCTGCTCTGCTTCTCAGGCTCTCAGACAGACTGTCTGACTGACTGACTGTGGCTGACTGACTGATGTCTCACAGACTGACCCTGATCTAAGATGGTGCCCACCTTAAATACTCCCTCTATGTGTGAGCTCAGGTGACCAGCACCCAATGAGCTCCTAACTTTACCCAGGCTGCTCCCCCTATCTGCCCCTACACTACTGGGATGTTCCACCCCCCTCCCACTCCAGCCAGGAACAGACACTGTCGTACCTGCACATTTCTCTAGTGGGAGTACCATCGGTCTGTTCCCCGGAAATGGGATGTGTGTAGTGCATGCAGCCTACTAGCTCAGTTCCACACTCCATCCTTACCCGGGAGTGGAATATCACACCTCTGGGTTGAGGTGCAATACCCCTGTAGCAGCCGAATCCTCAGGGTGCTACATTCCCCCCTGGTAAATCACAGCACGTCCTCGGGCTGTAAAATATAAACATCCAAAACATACAAAATTTTTTTTTTTTTCATAAACATATAAAACATATAAAACATCATACACATCATCAGCAGCAATAAACTCTTCATATAAAAACTTTTCATAAATAACATTCTTGTTTCTGGTTCCTCCGGTCACGGTGCAACTTGTGACCGGGTAAAGTGCTACAGTCTCTTGAAGAAAACAGTTTCCTATAAAACCGGTAGGGGGCGCTTTAGGAAGCGCAACTATCTACAAGGGAATTATGGCCGCTCTCAGTCCTCGGCCAGGTATTAGGAACTAGGGACACACGGGCATCAGTTCAATTGGCTGGTCCCAACGGGGACTATTTTTTAACTAGAACAGTTCTTATACCCTGACGGGTAACTATGTACAGTCTCTCTCTACCGTACTTCAACGACGGCGTCCTCCTGCTCCTTCTTTAGATTCTTCAGACCCGTCCGGGTCCTCTTGCTCCTCCTCACACCGCAGCTCCTCCTCCGTCAGGCGATGCACATGGAGGGCGTAGGGTCCTTTGGCACACTTGTGCCGGGTGAAGGTGACCTCGTCCCCTACGTACAGGTCACGACCTCTGTGTCCCTCCGGCAGATGGCTTTCTACGTCTCTGCGGGTTACAAAGACGTCGCCGGGGGTCTGATGGTCTCTAATGAAGCCCCACCCATGCTGCATGTTGAATTTTATCACAGTCCCGGTGGAAGGGGGACCATGTGCTGCACGGGGATTCCTCCTGGTCCGGCTCTTCTGCTCCGCGCTCCTTATCTGCGCTTGCTGTTCCCGGACCCGCCTCTCTCTCCGCTCCTTCTCGAAGACCTCGAGCTGCTGGCGGCAGCACTCTGCACGCTCTGCTGCGGCCGCCCGAGTCTCCTGAGTGAACCCCATGAGGTCTTCTCCAGTGGGGTCCCACTCGAACTGTGCCTCCTCCAGCGGGGGCGAGGTCCTCCTTGCGGGCTTCGGAACCGGAATCAGGGGTTCATCTAGGGGTCTCTCTTTCCGGAGTCGGGGATGGTGAAACTCCGGTGGCCATATAAAGGGCTGCCCATCCGGGCACGTATGCTGGGCAAATAGATTTTCACCCAGGTGCGGCACTCTAGATGTTGAGGGCGCGTTGATGGTAGTGGCGCCCGGGTCGACCAGGCCTTGCGACCAGGCTTGGGGCACCCTAAAGGCAAAGGGCACCGTAAGAACGGCGGCGCCCGTGGTTACTCGGCCCTGCGGCCAGGCCGGTGGCTCCGCGGAGGTAGGGGGCGCTGTTGGTATTGCGGCGCCCGGAGGTACTAGGCCTTGCGACCAGGCCGGTGGTATTTCCTGCTTGGCCACGCTCGAGGTCGAGGCGTGTGACGTCACAGGGGTCGCGGCCGCGGTTTCCGGTTGAGGCCTAGTCGGCGGCGGTGACGATGCACCGACGGGCACGGCAGGGGGAATTTCGGGCTCTGCGACGGGGAGCTGGGGCAGGCACGCGGTTTCCCGGCTCGGGGTAGAGACGTCCCCTTTACCTGCCTCCGTCCGTTCAGCTCCCTTCTCGGCGCCGTCTCCTGCCTTCATTCCTCCTGCGCCATCCTCAGAGGCGGTCTGTCTCCTCGTCTCGGGCGGCGTGCTCCGCTGACGGGTTCCGGTCTGCTGGGCCATCTCTCGGCTCCACTCCGCCAACGTCTCTCGCTGCACCCGGGCCATCCTCCGTGCGAGGCCCTCCAGCGCGGTCTGTGCACACTCCCGGTCTCGGGGGAGCTGTGTTAGGATCTCCAGCAGGCCTTCTGGAGTGGCGACCTGCAACAGGCTCCTGACCACTGGGTCGGTGCTGCCTGACTCTCCCTCCATCTCCGGGTAGGCTCTCTCTGGACTCTCTTCCAGACGTCTTGTCTCCGGGTGCGCTCTCTCCAGACTGCTCCAGGCTGCACCCATCTTCGTTCTCTTGTTCTGTCTCCGCCCACATTGAGGGTGGTCCCGGGGCAACTTAGTGATTGTCAGTTCCAGGGGCAGTTCTCTCACGCTGATGGACACTTCCAGCATCACAGTCTCTGTTGGTGGGCGCGGTTTCCGCTTTTGGCGCCATTCTTCGACCTGGCCCACGATGGGAGGTGGCCTTTTGCCACCCTCTGGCACGCCCATAATGGCGTCCGCTCCCCCAAGGCGGGAAATCTTCGGAAATGGCGGGAATCGTCTCCCAGTGGCGGGAAACTCCATGGATGGCGGGAAAAAGTTGCAAATGGCGGACAACCGGCGGGAAACGACCTGTGATGGGGTCCGTTGGCGGGGACCCTCCGGAACCGGCAGGAGACTTCTTTTTGAGGTAACGGTGAACTTTTCTTCAGGCACGCAGTACCCGGTTGTTGCGGGCACGATATCCTGCCGACTACGCCAAAGTTGACGCGCCCCCTGGGCCAGTGTTGTTGGGGATACCCGGAGCCGGATCAGATGGGGGTTGTAGTCTCCGAGTGGCTGTGACCCGGTCCGTGCCCAGGGTGTCAAGCTCAGTGTGTGGCAGTCCTTATGATGTTACTAGATGTTCTTTTGTGTCGACTACGCCACCCGTTGATTTGCGGTCAATACGGCCGCCGCTGCAGCAGGGTCCACTGAGGCTGATGATGTGAGTGCAGCTTAGGTAGTATAACCCCCAACGGGAGGGGTATAGCCTCAGGGGGTCAGCCGTGGAGGATGGTGGTTGTGAAGGTGCAGCAAGGAGACTCAGAGGCATAAAATGCAGTTCCAGGGTTTTACTTACTGGTGTTGCTCGGGTCACTGTGTACAGCAGTGACCACCCAAGCCGTGCTGCGTCCACCAGGTCCTGGACTCGGTCAACTCCCAGGCAACTCCGGAGTGTGGTCCTGAGCTCCTTTCTGTCTCTCCCTTCTTCTGGCCGTTCCCACCAAGGATCCACCTAAGTCCGGCTCCCTCGGGCCTCTTGTTGGTCAAGCCTCCTCTGGGCTCCCTGACCCTATTCTTGGTCTGCCTTCCGGGTGGATTTAGTGGGTGATCGTGGCAGATCCTGCCCACGACCTCCGGTTCCTGGCTAAGGTGTGCTGTAGCCTCTGCCAGCTTGGGATCCGGTACCCTGTTGCCGACCCTTCACCCTATTAGCTCTCTTATGGGCTCTTGGGGTCCCCTCTGCGCCTCTGGGTCTCTCTCTCTTCTCCTCTGCTCTGCTTCTCAGGCTCTCAGACAGACTGTCTGACTGACTGACTGTGGCTGACTGACTGACGTCTCACAGACTGACCCTGATCTAAGATGGTGCCCACCTTAAATACTCCCTCTATGTGTGAGCTCAGGTGACCAGCACCCAATGAGCTCCTAACTTTACCCAGGCTGCTCCCCCTATCTGCCCCTACACTACTGGGATGTTCCACCCCCCTCCCACTCCAGCCAGGAACAGACACTGTCGTACCTGCACATTTCTCTAGTGGGAGTACCATCGGTCTGTTCCCCGGAAATGGGATGTGTGTAGTGCATGCAGCCTACTAGCTCAGTTCCACACTCCATCCTTACCCGGGAGTGGAATATCACACCTCTGGGTTGAGGTGCAATACCCCTGTAGCAGCCGAATCCTCAGGGTGCTACACTTGCATGCTCTCTGGACTCCAGCGCTGTGTGTATGGGAGCTGAGCAGCACTAGCAGTTGTGTTGCTGGCTACTCAAGCCAGCTGATATCTACAGGTTGTGCT
This sequence comes from Phyllobates terribilis, assembly GCF_046119375.1. Lineage (NCBI taxonomy): Eukaryota > Metazoa > Chordata > Amphibia > Anura > Dendrobatidae > Phyllobates > Phyllobates terribilis. Next base: position 394,813,885 of record NW_027362765.1, on the reverse strand, counting down.
AGGTGCTGGTAGAGGACACAGAAAGTGAGGGACAGCGAGTTGGGCTTTTGGGGGACCCGGTCCCAAAATTATTGCAATTATTCCTGGTCCTGTGGGACCTTAATTACACTATTTCTCTTTTCCTTTTGGATCTACTTCTTATTTGGACTCAACAAAACTGCACAAAAAGTGTGAATTTAGCTTTAATCCTGCATGCTGTGATATGGGATATTGACGGCATTTTACACTCATATCCATAATTTTTTAACAAAAACTGCACCAACAAAAATGCAGCTGCCCATGTGTTACATTTTTAGAGCACAATCGATGCCAATTCTTAGTGATTTTTCTAAACAATAAAATGCCAAATAATTAAATATAACAAATTCCCGACTCCATTATAATATAAGCCATTAAAAAAAATACAAAATAAAAAAAGTAAGAGAAGTGTTCAAACAATTTTACTGCTACTATTATAAAAAACGTCAGCAAACGAATGTAATGGAGAAAACATCTTGAATCGTTGCTTTCCGCACCGTCCACATTTTATCTATTGTCAAAGCAGACGCTTAATGAAATGAAAAACCATGAAGCAGATACATAAACCTTCCCCGAGGGTTGTGTTTTATCTCAAATCTGTATCGCAGGATGCAATGCTCATGTACAACACGTTAGGATTTCAAGTCATTCACTGCTCGAATCATTAGCGTTGTCCTGTTTTTCATCAGGAATCTGCTGTTCCTTCATTTTCTTAAAGACCCGGTTGTGAAACTGGAAAACACAACAATAATTATGTCATTGAATTGCATGAATAATTTTACAAGGAATTACAAGGAGTCGTCCACTTTTAATGTTTTTTTTCAAACAACCAGAATGACAAAACAAATAAAAGCAAGCAGTACTCACCTCTCCGATTCCCCGCCATTTTTCTCCCGACACATTCTGGGTTCCCCTCTGGGCCACAAAGCATGAAAAACAGCCTCAGGCCATTACTTATCCTCCAGTAAACTATACCGTCAGCTCTAAAGGCTGCAATATACATTGGACGAAAGTTGGTCGAGACCAGTCAACCATCTGATGTATATGTGGGCCTCCCCACTCTTCCCCGATAGATGAGGAGAGGAGGAGTCAATGGTCGATCTTTTTGTTTTCAGAGGAGATAAGAGGCTGCCAGTGCTGTCTGACAGAGGCTTTCTCTTCTCTTACCCATGAACGCTTTGTCGATGAGGTGAAGATGGTTTAAGGGGGAGTTGGGGGAGATAGTTGGTGACCAAATGAACGTTTGTCCGTCACTTATTTAATGTGTATGGCTGAAGTAGTAAGACGGGGGAAACCGCAACCAAAATTTGTAGTAGTGTTCCCCAACTATAACTTTTTGGTCTAAAGAACCCAACTCTGTGTAGCATCGTACATACACTGCTCAAAACAATAAAGGGAACACTCAAATAACACATCCTAGATCTGAATGAATGAAATATTCTCATTGAATACTTTGTTCTGTACAAAGTTGAATGTGCTGACAACAAAATCACACAAAAATCATCAATGGAAGTCAAATTTATTAACCAATGGAGGCCTGTATTTGGAGTCACCCCCAAAATTAAAGTGAAAAAACACACTACAGGCTGATCCAACTTTGATGTAATGTCCTTAAAACAAGTCAAAATGAGGCTCAGTATTGTGTGTGGCCTCCATGTGCCTGTATGTACTCAATCGGATTCAGGTCTGGGGAACGGGCGGGCCAGTCCATAGCTTCAATGCCTTCATCTTGCAGGAACTGCTGACACACTCCAGCCACATGAGGTCTGGCATTGTCCTGCATTAGGAGGAACCCAGGGCCAACCGCACCAGCATATGGTCTCATAAGGGGCCTGAGGATCTCATCTCGGTACCTAATGGCAGTCAGGCTACCTCTGGCGAGCACATGGAGGGCTGTGCGGCCCTCCAAAGAAATGCCACCCCACACCATTACTGACCCACTGCCAAACCGGTCATGCTGAAGGATGTTGCAGGCAGCAGATCGCTCTCCACGGCGTCTCCAGACTCTGTGCGTCTGTCACATGCTCAGTGTGAACCTGCTTTCATCTGTGAAGAGCACAGGGCGCCAGTGGCGACTTTGCCAATCCTGGTGTTCTGTGGCAAATGCCAAGCGTCCTGCACGGTGTTGGGCTGTGAGCACAACCCCCATCTGTGGACGTCGGGCCCTCATACCACCCTCATGGAGTCGGTTTCTAACCGTTTGTGCAGACACATGCACATTTGTGGCCTGCTGGAGGTCATTTTTCAGGGCTCTGGCAGTGCTCCTCCCGTTCCTCCTTGCACAAAGGCGGTTGTAGCGGTCCTGCTCCTGGGTTGTTGCCCTCCTACGGCCCCCTCACGTCTCCTGGTGTACTGGCCTGTCTCCTCGTAATGCCTCCAGTCTCTGGACACTACGCTGACAGACACAGCAAACCTTCTTGCCACAGCTCGCATTGATGTGCCATCCTGGATGAGCTGCACTATGTGAGCAACTTCTGTGGGTTGTAGACTCGGTCTCATGCTACCACGAGTGTGAAAGCACAACCAACATTCAAAAGTGACCAAAACATCAGCCAGAAAGCATTGGTACTGAGATGTGGTCTGTGGTCCCCACCTGCAGAACCACTCCTTTATTGAGGGTGTCTTGATAATTGCCAATAATCTCCATCTATTGTCTATTCCATTTGCACAACAGCATGTGAAATTGATTGTCAATCAGTGTTGCTTCCTAAGTGGACAGTTTGATTTCACAGAAGTTTGATTTACTTGGAGTTATATTCTGTTGTTTAAGTGTTCCCTTTATTTTTTTTGAGCAGTGTAGTATATTCCTATTCCTGCCAAATGGAACTATTAGATCTTTGAGCCTTTATAGAAGCGAAAATGCATTTTTTCTTTTTAGTAGATCTGTCACCAAATGTCACAACGATGACATGACGAGGCAGGTATTTTTAAAATCATTAAAAATGGATATGTTCTCCTCCTTGAAAATACTTCTAGCTGATATTAAAATGAGCATTTTATTAGTGGACTTGTAGCCATTCTAATGAAGATTAAGTAGCTACACCAGCTTCATCAGGTTGAAGATCTTTTTAATACTGTATGCAGTTTATATTGTGAAATCTGGAGACAGATCTGCTGTAAGAAGTTTGTCCATGTGTATGCATTAATTGTGTAACTATGTATGCCAGGCATTGAGCTGTTTTTTTTCCCTATGTTTTCACCAGACTGACTGCAGTGGTCCCCACCTGCAGAACCACGCCTTTATTGAGGGTGTCTTGATAATTGCCAATAATTTCCATCTATTGTCTATTCCATTTGCACAACACCATGTGAAATTGATTGTCAATCAGTGTTGCTTCCTAAGTGGACAGTTTGATTTCACAGAAGTTTGATTTACTTGGAGTTATATTCTGTTGTTTAAGTGTTCCCTTTATTTTTTTGAGCAGTGTATTTTTTTCATACTTTTAGGAACTTCCCACTATAATTTCTTATGATCATTCAATAAGCCAAAATTTTTGGTTTATTTGGGGTCTGATGACTGGAACCCCCCTATGGTCATTTTGGTAGGTCATAAGTGATGATCTGACCCGTTCATTGCATGGGCCTTCAAGGGGCCCAAAAAGTCAATTTATGAGGAACTTAGTATTATACAGAATGTATGATCGCTTACGGCTGCTGTTGCAGATTTTCCAAAAAAGCTAAATCAGGGCTAAAGATTCCAACAGTTAGACCTCTCCAATCACTGTTTTAAGGACTATCATGCCAGAAAGCCTTAGAGGAGATGTCCAGCATTACATTCCTTAGTACTACAGGCAAAGTCCCTCACCAGTCCTTCTCTTCCAGTATTGTCTTTGCATGACCACCGCAGCCAATCAGTGAGTCCAGCAACGACCAACATGCCACCACTGCAGCCAATCAGTGAGTGCAGTGACAACCAACATGTCACAGCTGCAGCCGGTCACCAATAATGCTTAAAGAGAAGGAGATAAGACTGGCGGACGACATGGCCAGCAGTACGAAGGAGCGATGGGGGATCAATAGGTGAGTTTATTCTATTTCATTTTTTAGAGCACACTCAGGCATTATGTAAAACAAAAGAAAGAGTGAAAAACCTGTGTAAAACTTTGTGGAAAACCCCAGCTGATCATCCATGAAAAGCCAAAGCATAAGGAGAAGCTTCAGAATTGCTGACATTGCTTCCAGAGCCATTTTAGAAGGGAGTAGTCGGTGCTGCAAGTGACAAGTATACATATGTCATGACTCTGAGAATTAATTTGTAGGTGGGAGATCCTAGAGATAAGTTTAACTTCTTTTTATTAGGTGTCAGGTTTAACATTTTTGTGTCATTATATATGGAGTGTTTGGCGGAAATGATAATCTACGGGAATTCATCATAGGAAGAAGACTTGTTGCCTCTGGATATTTCATGGTGGGAGGGCGGCACAGAGGCACATGTCACCTGCGCACACCTGTTACAATATGACAGGTAATCTTTAGAAAACATATTTCTCGCTGCATTAATGCTTCCTGGATGGAGGAATAATTCATGTCATTCTTCTAGTGATTATAGTTAACTAAGGAAAACTTCACAAAGTTGAACAGGTAATGTTTTATTAGATTCCTCTGCTCCTGCAGGAGATCAGACTTAACAGCAATCTTACTACTAAAGTTTTGATTAACTTTTTTGAATTTTATCCCAAAATGCAAATTCTATTCTCATGTTTTTTTTATTAGATTTGAGCAAAAAGATTTACGGGACCCTGATCCAGTGATCATGTCGGTAGTCCCTGGCCGCCGAACTGGAATCCCGCGCACCTCCTGCTACTTGCCCACATCCCCGGCGCCTCTTGTGATTAGTAGGCCCAGCGAGATGTCATGCATGTGTTGTGCCTCAACAATGACGTCAGGCCTACTAATCAGAACAAGCGTGAACGATTCCCGCCGCTAGGAGGAGGTTTGCAGGGATCTGGATACTTGAAAAAAATTCATGTTTTTCTAATCCTGGACAACCCCTTTGTAATCAAATGCCATGAAGCCACCCTGACAGCAATGTAACATGCAATGGAATTATAGGGATTAGTTTGTGCCATCAGTTTTAGTTCAGCCCAATAATATAATAAATTATATGATCTTAATTGACAGTGGGAATTATGAACAATCTCCCCAATCGCAGGAGTTTTTGTAATGGTTCTGACTTTTAATTCCTGAGTGCTGCACATAAAGGTCCTACCTACTATAATGTTTATTATTCTCCCTGCAGAGCAGTAAGTTATGTTCATTTACACTGACGATGATTGATGAGTAGGAAGCACGTAGGAAATGATGATGTATTTCAGCAAACACTGCATAGCTCTACAGTCATGGCCAAAAGTATTGAGAATGAGACAAATAGTAATTTTTCCAAAGTTTACTGCTTCATTTTTTGTAATGGCAATTTGCATATACTCCTGAATGTCAAAGAGTGATCAGCTTAACAGCAATTACTGTACTTGCAAAGTCAATATTTGCCCAGAAAATGAACTTTAACCCCCAAAACACATTTCAACATCATTGCAGTCCTGCCTTAAAAGGAGCAGCTAACATCGTTTTAGTGACTGATCCTTGAACACAGGTGTGGGTGTTGATGAGGACAGGGCTGGCGATCAATCAGTCATGATTAAGTAAGAATGACATCACTGGACACTTTAAAAGGAGGCTGGTTCTTAGTATCATTGTTTCTCTTCAGTTAACCATGGTTATCTCTAAAGAAACACGTGCAGCCATCATTGCACTGCACAAAAATGGCCTAACAGGGAAGAGTATCGCAGCTACAAAGATTGCACCTCAGTCAACAATCTATCGCATCATCAAGAACTTCAAGGAGAGAGCTTCCATTGTTGTCAAAAAGGCTCCAGGGCACCCAAGAAAGACCAGCAAGCGCCAGGGCAGTATCTTAAAACTGTTTCAGCTGTGGGATCGGACTACCAGCAGTGCCGAGCTTGCTCAGGAATGGCATCAGGGTGGTGTGAGTGCTTCTGCACGCACTGTGAGGCGGAGACTCTTTGAGCAAGGGCTGGTTTCAAGGAGGGCAGCAAAGAAGCCACTTCTCTCCAGAAAAAACATCAGGGACCGACTGATATTCTGCAAAAGGTACAGGGAGTGGACTGCTGAGGACTGGAGCAAAGTCATTTTCTCTGATTAATCCCCTTTTCGATTGTTTGGGACATCTGGAAAACAGCTTATTCGGAGAAGAAGAGGTGAGCGCTACCACCAGTCTTGTCTCATGCTAACTGTAAAGCATCCTGAAACCATTCATGTGTGGGGTTGCTTCTCAGCCAAGGGAATCGGCACACTCACAGTCTTGCCTAAAAACACAGCCATGAATAAAGAATGGTACCAGAATGTCCTCCAAGAGCAACTTCTCCCAACCGTCCAAGAGCAGTTTGGCGCCCAACAATGCCTTTTCCAGCATGATGGAGCACCTTGCCATAAAGCAAAGGTGATAACTAAATGGCTCATGGAACAAAACATAAAGATTTTGGGTCCATGGCCTGGAAACTCCCCAGATCTTAATCCCATTGAGAACTTGTGGTCAATCATCAAGAGACGGGTGGACAAACAAAAACCAACAAATTCTGGCAAAATGCAAGCATTGATTATGCAAGAATGGACTGCTATCAGTCAGGATTTGGTCCAAAAGTTGATTGAGAGCGTGCCAGGGAGAATTACAGAGGTCTTGAAGAAGAAGGGGCAACACTGCAAATATTGACTTGCTGCATTAACTCATTCTAACTGTCAATATAACCTATTGGTACTCATAATATGATTGCAATTATATTTCTGTATGTGATATAAACATCAGACAAACACTAATAAAAACCAGAGGCCAGCAGATCATGTGAAAATATAATTTTGGTGTCATTCTCAAAACTTTTGGCCATGACTGTATATATTACTATGCAAGATTACAGGACTTCTAGAAGACAGATACATTTTGAAAATATTTTTTCGTAAAGGAGAAAATCTTTTAAGGAGTTGTCCAGTCATCTTGGTTGACTTTACATTGTGTGTAATGATGAGCGAACCCGAACGGTAAAGTTCGGGGGCCGTGCATGGACTCCGAACACGAACTTCTCACAGAAGTCCATGTTACTTTTCGTTTTTTTTTCATTTATTTATTTATTAGCAATAAATAAATGAATAAAACAGTGTGTGTTCCCCCCTTTCCCTTGCTAAGGGAAAACAAACAGCTGTGGGCTGATACTAATATTCTGGGAATTCTCATGATTATTGGGCTATTCCCAACCTACAAATATCAGCCTGCAACCGCCCCAGAAGTGGCGCATCATATTTGATGCGCCAATTCTGGTGCTTAGCCTCAGCTCCTCCCGATTGCCCTTGTGCAATGGCAATCGGGGTAATTGTTTTTGGGGTTAGTAATGGAGAGGTGTCAGTCAGACTTCCCCATTACTAACCAAGTAGTAAAAATAAATAAAGACAAAGGGAAAAAAAATATTTAAATAAAGACTCCCCCACACTAGTTCTCGTTCACTCATTTATTAATGAAATGATTCCACTAAGTAATCCACATCCATCTTATTCTTTGTCAACGGCACCTCTGGAAAGCAGTAAAGCTATTGCTATGCACAGGCTCCGGCTGATGAATACTCTCATCAGTGTCGCCTGCTCTCACTGCTATCAGCTAAGAGCAGGTGACGCTGATGACAGTAGTAGTCTTCAGCCGGCATCTGACCGGCGGTAACCTTGTCACAGCCGCTGGCTCATACGCTGTCCTCTATCTGACAGTGTGAGAACTGCGATACTCAGTTGCTGTGACCAGTGGTGACTTCAGTGAGGTTAGGACCTTGTGTGTCCTCACACAGACCACAGGGTGGGAACCACCGGCTGTTCGGGCCCCTTATTCTCTTGAATGGGGTTCATTTCGGCATCCAGTCGATACTGTTCTGGTACCCGAATCGAACATCCATGGGTCTGCCCATCCCTAATTGTGTGTTTTATTAATTGAAACTATCCAAGAACAAAAAGATGGCCCTATTGTATAGTGGTGCAGCGTCAGAAGTTAAAGGGAACCTGTCATCAGGTTTTCCCCATACAAAGTACGGCCAGCACCTGTAAGCCCTCTGTTACAGCATTCTGGAATGCTGCGTATATGTCCCCAATCTGCTCTAGAAGGCAAAAAAATATATTTTATTATATTAACTTACACTGGTCCGGTCCAATGGGCGTCGCTGGTCTTGCTTCGGTGCCTCCTCTCTTCTTCCAATCATCGTCCTCCTCTTCTGCTTCATGTGGATGACGCATCCTATGTTATCCACACAGTGTCTCCCATCATGCTCCCGTACAGGCGTACGTCTGTACACTGCCAAGGGCAGAGCACAATACTGTAGTGCGCATGCGCCGGCTTTACCTAAGGGTCATCGGCGCTCTATGTGCTCTGCACTTGGCAGTGTAGAGAGAAGTGCATACGAGCGTGATGGAAGATACTGTGTGGATGATGTAAGATGAGTCATCCACATGAATCAGGGAAGGAGGATGGTGATCGTAAGATGAGAGGAGGTGCCGGATCAAGACCAGAGACGCCCTTCGGACCGAACCACGTCATCTGTAAGTATAATATAATCTCTTTTTTTAGCCTTGCAGAGCAGATTGCGGACATATATACACTTTATACAGCATTCCAGAATGTTGTAACAGAGAGCTTATAGGTGTTGGCCCTACTTTATATAGGGAAAACCTGGTGACAGATTCCCTTTAAAGAGAATCTGTCAATAGGATCAACCCTCCTAAGCTGTGTATATGGGCATATAGATTATAGGAAGCTGAATAAAATGGTACTTTGATATCTGCAATCAGATACCTTATTTCAGACAAATCCACATTTTTATTAATATGTAAATGAGCTGTTAAGATCTATGGGCTTGACAGAGATCTCCCTGAGAATCTGCCTCCAGAGCTTATTCTAAATGAAAGGGGGCGTTACCAGTTGTGAGTTTTCAACACATTCTCCTTTAATACTTTTAAAGGAAAATAATTTGTATCCAGCGGAGCATGTCATGATTCATGTGACTTTGAATGAAATTCTAGGCATACAGCAAGGTACAGTATGGCCGCAGACACCTCTGTAGGGGCCGTATTATGGCTCTGTACAATGTAATGTTAGGCTGATATCAACAAAGCGATGATCAGTAGGAGGCTGTTTAGCTATTGAAGGGGCCACAAGCGATGGTGCTGACATCCTGTTTATTTAAATTGAGCTGCTATATAGATTAACCACAGCCAAAATTCCAACCAGTTTTCTAGAATATTGGGAATATTTGCATATATATTGTTTGAGGACGTCTTTCGTGTACAGTGTAGCGATGCACTATGGTATCTCATTTGCTCCTTATCTGTTATTGATTTTATTTGACCTTTTTTATGCTGAAAATTGGTTAGAAACTGTTGATTAATTATTGTTATGCTGCAAAATGACAATATTTAATATAATATTAAATTTAAAGTTTAATATTTTTCCGTGCTTATTAAATGTTTAATACATCTATGTAGCGGTTGGAGCTTTAAAACAGTAGGTAGAAAAATTTAAAGTTCAGCCAGTAGTCCTTGAGAGATGAGATGGACTTTCAGCTGACTGAGGGATCAGATTACAGTCTCCACCCATGGAAGTGTATGGAGAGGGGATCAGATATAGAGGGAGTTTCAGATAGAGAGAAACACAGAAACAAAAAGACACATTTAGGCTGCGTTCACACATTGCATATTTTCCTGCGTTTTTTTACGCGCGCATATTTTCCTGCTTTTTTTACCTGCGTTTTTTTACGCAGGTAAAAAAAGCACCTCCATTCACACACTGCGTTTTTTCCTGCGTTTTTTTAGGCTATGTGCCCGCGATGCAGAAATGAAGCAGAAAATTTCTGCAGCATTTCTGCATCTCCCTGGCAGAAAAAACGCATGTTGATTGTGCATGCGTTTTTCCTGCGGAATACATGCGGATTCACATGCGTACCCACATGCGTTAACGCATGTGTTTCCGCATGCGGACTGACAAGCACTTTCCAGGCGATAGCATCACTTGGAAAGTGCTTGACAACTAGGTCACACTATATAAATCCATGCAAAAGGCATGGATTTATATAGTGTGACCGTAAAAATAAAAAAATAGAGCTATACCATCCCCCGATCCCCCGCCGCGTGTGCTGTCGCGCTCGTCCTGGCTTCTTCCGGGTTGCCGGCATCTCGCGAGACAGCCTGCGGTCACATGACCGCGACGTCATCTCAGGTCCTGGAAGGAGAAGCGCTGCAGGGGCCGCCGGACAGGTGAATATAAACTTTATTTATTATTTTATTCTTTTTTTCACAGGTACAATGGTACCCAGGTCTGGATGAGAGTCTTCTCTCCTCCAGAACTGGGTACCATCCGCACATAGAAACGCATAAAATCGGCTTGTACAAATGTACAGACACGGATTCCATGCGTCTCAATGCAAGTCAATGGCGGCGCTTCCGCAAAATTAATGAACATGCTGCGGATTTATTTGTGCTGCAGAAACGCTGCAGAAAAATCCGCAGCATGTGCATTGACATTGTGGAATGCCATTGGGGACCATGGGGTGCGGATTACCATGCGTTTTTGATGCGTTTCCGCTGCGGAAATTCCGCAGCATAAACGCATGAAAAACACATCGTGTGCACGCAGCCTTACAGCGGTGCAGGAGAAATGAAGTGTGAGGAGCATGGACACCTGTATGTAATGTAATGTATGTGTATGTAATGTAATGTAATGTATGTGTCTGTGTGTCCTGTGTGTACTGTGCGTCTATGTGTCGTGTGTGTGAGTGTCCCCATAGCAGTGTATGTACAGACAGCTTCTGGTTGCAGTACATACACTGCTTTAAAAGAAATAAACTATGGATACTCACCTATCCGATAGATGGGAGAGGCGTCCGGTTCGGTCCCGCGGCTTCCAGCATCTGCCGTGAAGCGATCAGCTGACTGTCAGCTGACCGGCTTGTAAATCAGCTGACCGGAAGCCGGTAAGCTACAGTCAGCTGAACGGTTCTCCGGCAGATGCTGGAAGCCGCGGGACCGGAGCGGACGTCTCTCCCATCCATCGGATAGGTGAGTATCCATAGTTTCTCCTGCGGCTCCATAAAAAAGCGCTGGAATTACGCAGTGTGTGAACATCGCTGCGTCATTCCATTGCTTATAATGTGCACAATTGGAGAAAGCGCAGGACGCAGCCGCGTAAAGAATTAATATGTCAATTCTTTACGCAGCTGCACTTTCGCGCTGCGTAAAATCACACAGTGTCTGAACGGCAAAATGAATTTCCCATTCACTTTGCTGGCAGACACAAGGCACATTGCGCATTTTGAAAAAGCGCGCGCAAAAAAGCGTGCGAAAATATGCAATGTGTGAACGCAGCCTTAGGGCTTGTTCACACATTAGGCTGTTTTCTGCTTTTTTCAATGCATTTTTGCTACGGGAAAAAACTCCCCAGCATTTTACATTACCAGGAAAGTAAATGAGATTTCTGAAATCTGCACATGCTGCTTATTTTTTCTATGCATATTTGAACCTTTCTTTCTAATCTGCAGCATGTCAATGCTTTCAGCATTTTTGAAGTGTTTTTCACCCGTTCAAATGAATGGGGAAAAAAACATATGTATAAACGCATCAAAAACATGGTACTTTACGGAGTGTTTTTTTTGCCAACATTACGTTTTTTGCAGTGGATTAGTAAATGTGTGCACAGCAAATGCTAAACGTGTGTACATACACTTAGATGGTTTTGGATTCACAGCCACACTGCTCAGTACTGCTATGTAATGTCCACTAGGCTGCTGCTGCTCCTGAGACAAAAGCGCAGGAATCCCTCATGTCTGTGTGCTGTGTATGGGAGACATCATAGTAGAGACCAGGGGCATAACTACAATAGGTGCAGGGGCTGCAATTGCACCCAGGCACTCGACCCTAATGGGCCCAAATGTCTCTTTGGCGTATATGAAAAGACCAATAAATACTTTCAATAATTGGGTATCCTCTTGGAGCTTTTGCATTGGGACCCATGAGCTTCAAGTTACGCCTCTGGCAGCCAGTTTCCTTCCACCAGCTCAGAGACAACTGAAAATTACAGATGGATTTTGTAGAGGGGAATACTGGTGAACTATGCAATATACAAGTCATATAATGGCCAGAGATAGTGTTATTCCTCATGTACACACACATGACAGCTTATTCTGAAAAGTCATCTGAAACTACAGATACATTTGTAATAAAACAATGTAATAAATAAGTCAAAAGTGTGTGAACAGGTACTAGATATAATAATGTGTGCTTCATACCATACAGACACATAAAGTAGACAAATTGTGATTGTGATGTGATACATTATAAGGTGTATTATACCCTGGATACAGACCTGCTATTTCTACGATGTGCTACAGGATTGGACTGTACTGGTTGCACTTTTATAGCTTGGATTTCTCTGCACTCATATTGGCACATGTGGATCAGCGGTCAGCGCCTGCAGAGTATTTTATGTACCGGACCGCACAGTTAATTCTCTAGTAATTCCTTTACTGGGGAACAGTTCTGTTCCGTATTATCAAGAGGGGAAAACGAAAACCTTTCTTGATTTCTGATACATATTTTTTTACAGCATGGATATTTCCATAACAGTAATCCAGCTAGGAGCATGAGTTTTGCATTACAACTGTTTGCCTTTGTGCCTTGTGAGTTTTCTCCACCCTCCGCCTTTAACTCTGCGGTGCTGGTGGATTCTTACTCCTCTGCAGCTGGGGGTGCACGTGGATGAAAAAGGCATCTCTCTTGGCAAAGCTTTCTGTTTATTATAGTGATCTCTGTGACGTGCAACAGTACATTCTCTTTTCTTTGACTTTCTTTTCAAATACTGGGAATTATGGACATGGTTTAAATTACAGATTTTGGATTGGAACATTTCCGTTTTTATTTAAGACAGTTTTCAGTTTAGATGTTTTTATGTTTTTGAAACAGACCAGATGCCCGGAGCAGAGAGTGCAAACAATATCATCAGCGTCAGTCCTATTCTATGAATCCAGGAGTAGGAAGAACACTGCACTGGCAAATTTTATACTTGCACGTTTGGGGTGGTATTTTTTTTTTCACTGTCATTTTACTTTAATTCATTTATTGTGAAAAGCATTTAGATTTTTACCAAAAATTTCCAATTTTTAACTATTCTGTGATAATGAATTCCTTAATATATTGTTACCTCTATTTGCCCCATACCACTAGAAGGAGCACCCTGTTATGGTAGGGTCACGTGACCGTTCTCTCCACAATGATCTAATTATTCTGATCAGGCTTTGATCACAGTGGCATCAGGTTTTCTCAGATGTGGAGAAAAAAAAAGTTTCTCCATTTTCTCCATTCTGTTAGTCCATGAAAATCGGACCGCACTCGAAAGTGTGGTGAGTGTGCTCCAATTTTTTTTTTTTATAGATCCATCGACTTGCATTGCCGATTTTGATCCATCACTCAGTTCAAAATCAGACAAGTCTCTGATTTTATCCAGGAATTACTCAGTCTGGGAAAAAATCGGACATGTGCACAGCTCTGTATAATATAGGTAAGAGTACAATCCATGAAAACCACAGATGGCACTCAGACTAGAAAATCAGTTGTGTGCACGAGCGCTTACATTTGTGAGTGAACGAAAAAAAGGTATCCACTGTCCATTGGGTAAATCACATTCTGACCACTGGTGATCTGATCGCTGGGACCCCCAGTGATCCATAGATCAGTACTCTGCAGTCCTGTCTTAAATAGAGAGGAGGTGCGCTTTCACAGCCTACACTCTATTCATTGTCAATGGGACTGCACAGCACGTGATTTTCTCAAGCATTCCCATAGACAATCGTAATGTCTTGGGTGTGTCAGGTATGACAGACAGTCACTCTGGAGCCGGCTGTAGAAGGTCACTGTGCTTGGCATTGCAGACGCCTTCTTGATCCTCTCATCTCTTTAGTATAGTTAAAGCTTTCTTCCTTTAGGACCCAGCAGCGACCTCCACCTTTTGCTGCTGATTGAAACACCCTTGCTTGGCAGTTAAATACTCTCAGTTTCTCCAGAGAGTCGGTGCTGATAGTTCTATGTACCTCTGTGCAGACTTGGAGTATTGGCAGTCTGCTAGTCTCGTCTTTGGAGCCCTTGGAGGACAGTTGGCATTATCTCTCTGCTGTCTACTCAAGCTAAGTGTATCCCCTTTGTTTGTTTACCTTTTTGTTTGTTTACCTTGTTGTCTTTATTTTCTAGTGGGGTCTGACTAGTGCTCACCTTGTCCCTTCCGTATTCAGAGCCTTGCTCTAGGGACATTCAGGGCTTAGGTACCTGCTCGGCGATTGGTGCAGAACCAATATAGGGACGATAGGGTAGGCAGGGTAATATTAGATATACCTAGGGGGTCTCTATTCCTCCTTTTCCTAGTTGTCAGGCTCCCTTCCCCCTCTTCCCGTCATTGTACACTTATTCCTTCCCTCACCCTGCCTGACAGGTAGACACTGAATAGCGTGGAAGACGAGTATGTGCCACTCCGTTCCATTCAAGAATGGACTGTAGAGCCCGTTTCTCGGGGATTCCAGAGCCCTTACCTTGAGATCTTTGGCCGTTAATCAGTCACTTGACCACTGCAGCCAATCACTGACCTCAGCAGTCATGTGCTGTACATGAAAATGTCACAGCTAACGCCAGTGTTTGGCTGCATTGATGAGACATTAGGAAATATGTGGTTATTTACATTTTTTATAACATTTCTTATTGTAAAATTCAGAAAATGCTCCAGACAGGCAGGAGTTATAAGTGCTTACTGTCCAAAGGGCTCGTATATGAGTTATTCCTAGCTTTAAAACTCTCACAACTCATGGGAATGCTCTATTAATTCCCCAGATTTTGGATATCAAGTATAGCTAATAAGTCCTGCTATACTAGATTGCTAAATAACAATTCAAAGTTACAATTCCAGTTCCCATTTTCCTTGCCTTGGTCACAGAAAGCTATTTTACATAGTTTATTAGCATAAAGATACTTTGTATATAAGATGTTTACTGCACATTCCAGACACAACCACAATTTCCTGCAAAGTGTTTGAGATCTGTCACAATCCTTGACTATACGCAATGTACAAATTGAGTATTTGCTTTGTGTACATCAATGAAGGAAAATTGCACTTAATTATATTTATATGTCAGATCTGCCTGTGTTTGATATTTCACAGGGCTTCTAGCTTAAATTTACCACCACATCACAGAAGAACACTGGCTTTCCTAAGCACCAGTCCTCTGTGTTGTAGGTTTGCAAGAGCTAATAGCAGCAGAACAGTGGGGGTGTGGTGGGGCGGGTGTCAGACCTCCACCAATCTGGAGATGTCAATCAAGCCCATAGGGGTATAATGTGGAGGGTCGATGGACTAATCAGAATCCATTCTCTTGCTGTCCAATGTCTTTAAAAATTAGCACTTACTTAGCTATGAAATAATTATTTGTGGCCAAGAAGGTAGGTGTGAGCTTGCCTTTTCAGTGACAAAAGTGTTGTGAATGAGAACTTTCTTTCCTCTAGACATAGAGGATGCCCCCATGTCCCTGTCGTAGGCTTGAGTGTAAAAAGATCATTAAAAAGATCTCTGTACTGTTCCCTCACATATTTGTACATTTGTACATATTTTTCCACACTGAATAACCTCAAGTTTAATAATAATAACCTATCTTGATATCACAATCCACCCATTCCGTTAATAACCTTGGTTGTTCTTCTATGCACCCGCTCTAGTTCAGCTATAGGCTTCTTATACACTGGAGACCAAAATTTTACACAGTATTGAAGTGTGGTCGCACTAGTGACTTGTAGAGAGGCAAAACTATGTTTTCGTCATGCGCATCTATGCCTCTTTTAATACATCCCATTATTTTATTTGCCTTGGCAGCAGCTGCCTGACACTGGCCACCAAATGTAAGCTTGTCGTTCATCCATACACCCAACTCTTTTTCAGTGACAGTTTTGCCCAGTGTTTTACAATTTAGTACATAATTAGAAATTTTATTTCCTCTGCCGAAGTGCATAACCACCTTACATTTATCTACATTAAACTTCAATAGCCATTTCCCAGCCCAAACCTCCAGCTTACTTAAATCCTTCTGTAATATTAATTATCCTCCTCTGTGTTGATTATCCTGCGGAGTTTAGTATCATCTGTAAATATTGTAATTCTACTCTGTCTGCCCCCTACAAGGTCATTAATAAATATGTAAAAAATAAGAGGGCCCAATTCTGACCCCTGTGGTACTTCACTGTTAACTGTGACCCAATCCAAGTGTGTTCCATAAATATTCACCCTTTGTTTCCTATTACTGAGCCAGTTGTTAAACCAGTAAAAATGCTTTCACAAATAGAAGTATTAATAGTTTATTTTTGTCAAATAATAAAATGCAAAGTTAATGAACAAAAGAAAAATTTAAATTGAATCCATATTTGGTGACCGCCCTTTGTTTTCATCACTTCTTCTAGGTACATTGGAACTCAGCAGAAAAGTTGTGTCAAACATCTTAGAACTAACCACAGATCTTCTGTGGATGTCACTTGTGCAAATCCTTCTGTCTCTTCATGTAATTCCCCACAGACTGGACAGTGTGAGATCAGGGCACTGTGGGGCCGGCTCATCACTTCCAGGACTTCTTGTTCTTAATGACATTGGATGTATGTTTGGGGTTGTTGTCCTGCTGCAGAATAGAATAAATTTGGAGCCAAGCAGATACCTCCTTATTGTATTACTTGATGGATAAGTATCTGCCAGTATTTCTCAGCATTAAGGACACCATTAATCCTGACCAAATCCCCAAGTCCGTTTGCTGAAATGTAGGCCCCAAACTTGTAGGGCAACTCTATTTTGCTTCACTGTTCGAGCAGACTCTCACTATTATTCCAGCCCTTTGGTGAACAAACTGCCTTTTGCTGCAGCCAAAATATTTTGACTCATCGGTCCAGAGTACCTGCTGGCATTTTTCTGCACCCTTCGGAAATGCAATGAAAAATGTCATTTGAAATACATTTTTAGCGTTTTTTTTTAACTCTGTAAAAAAAAATTAAAACTGCACATAGGAAACGGATAGTTATAAAGCAAATATGTTATACTTAACTTTTTGAACCTATTCCACTCCAGTACCCTGGAAGTGATGGAATCCAATCCCGAGGCCATTAATTGGTTGCAGCGTCGGTGACTGATATACAGGGCGTCATCACCTCTTATTTCAAAGTGGTGGCACTGGAGTGCTTGGAATTTGGACTGGTAATTAGGGATGAGTGGACCCATGGAAGTTTGGGTTCTGGTAACCAACTGAACTTTAATCGAAAATTCGGTTCGGGGAACTTTAGCCGAACTTGAGCCTGAACCCAAACCCCATTGAAATCAATGGAGACCCAAACTTTGGAGCTGGCAAATATCTTTCTCTCTTGCTATAAAAAAATATCAGCAGTGTAAATTGACGAATCCTGTGTATTTACAATCTGCAGCATGTTAAATTTTCCTGCAGATGTCAGTGCACATTTCACCCTTTGCATGGCTTTTACCGCACCATTTTCACAGTGATTTGGCTGCGATATTTACATGGGAATGTTCCCTTTTTTTTAGAATACAGAGCAACTTGGCTTTGAATTTTAGGAGCCGGAAAACGTCTATTTAACTTGTGACACATTGTTCATTGATGGATCAAGGCGGCATGTTCTCTAGCACACCATATATATGGACTTGCACCGTTGTGTAAACTATATAAAAGAACAAAAATGTGTTATAATTTTACACAGAGGGAAGATTTAGTATAGCGTTTCGCTAAATGCTTTGTGCCTACCATGTTCCTATACTAACACATTACACATGTGCAGTTGTCAAGAAACAGGTGTCTGAAGAATTATACAAAATGATCTTAATTATTATTACATCTGACATGTTCCTTTTCATCTTTTTGCACTAGAAGAACAATGTAAACACCGGATATTTTTCTGTTATGGTTGGTGACATCCATGTTTAGCCTGCAGAACACAGTACGTAATAAAGATGAATAACTCCTCACAGCCCATTATTGGGTGTTGGCAACACTTGTAAGGAAATCTTGAGCACCAGATCGAAAAACGTAATGTCAAAACCACCTCTGCTGTTGCTCTGCTTTGGTACTGGTGCAAAGTATCAAAGAAACCTCCATGAAATAGTGTTAATATTTCAATAAGCTAATTTTTTTCCCAGATCAATGTAAAACAAATTTTAAAGAAGTCGTTAAGGATTTAAAAAAAAGGCAGATTTTTTTTTTTATTATTTTCTAAAAAGAGTGTCATTCTCATCCATTGAGTGTCACGCTGTAACTGTAGCAAAAGCTGGGGCAGAATGACCCTATACTGTCCCTTAATTTAGGGGAGTCCTAGTCTATCCCTAACACCAGGGTTACCCCTGAAGGTGGAGATGCCTGGGTCTCGTACCTCTCTGTGCTCCTACAAAATCGTAAGCTGTTCCCACCCTCCCCCCAGGAGGGAAAACTGCAGGAGGGAAAGGGTAAACACAGGCCGGACAGACAGGGGGAAACAAAGGCACAATCAAACAGCAGATGCACAGGATAAAATACAAAGGGAATACGGGTACACAGTAAAGGTATTCACCACAAACCACACGCAACATTCTCAAAACAATTAAGAGCTACTCTCCAGAACACTTTCCCCAGTAACGCCAGGAACAGAATGAAAAGTCTATTGCTCACGTGGAGGGAAGCCAGACTTAGGTTTATATAATGGAAGGGTGTGGTTTCAATAAGAAGCACAGCCAATAGACCACGAGGAACTCTAAACCCTTTTCATGCCACAAGAAACCTGTTAACTTATGAATGATTGTGCAGATTTAAAGAGAACCTGTGCTTAGCTGAAAGCCGCGATCTTCTCATCTGAGATGAACCACAGATGTTCAGACTTTTGAACAGTTTTCTTCCATTTCAGTTTTTTTAAATCGCCTGATGGAAGAAAAGTAAGTACATGTTGTTACGGATCCGGGTGGTGGAACCTCTGTGCCGCGGTGCAAGGAGGGACTCAGAGGGGCGTAACTAAGTATCAATTCAGACCGACCCTGGTCGTATGGCGGCTAACGTCTCCGTGACCAGGGAGGGACCGAGCAGAGGGACCAGGTGCTACTCTGGGGATGACCTTGTAAGAGAGCAGGTGGCTCCCACGGGTCAGCAGACTGGGACTGACCGGTATAGCGGATGGACACAACAGGCAGGCAGAAGTGTCTGGATAGTTGACAGGTGGTCACGGCACGTGACGGCAGAGCAGGTTGAAGTCTCTAGGTAACAGATAGGTGGTCACGGCAAGTGACAGCAGAGGCCTCCAGGTAGGCTGCGGCAAGTGACGGCCAAGCAGGCTGAAGTCTCTAGTTTAGCAGGCGGGTGGTCACGGCAAGTGACAGCAGGAGCCTCCAGGTAGGCAATCAGGTAACAGGCAGGTAACAGGCGAGTGATCCCAGGTGAGCGAGCTAGCAGGCACGGCAAGTAGCAGACAGGTAACTGGCAGGTGCTTCCTGGTAAGCAGGCGGACTTGCCCATAGACAGACTGGCGGGTAGAACGGAAGGCAGACTGTCGGGCTGGACAGTAGTCAGACTGGCAACTGGACCTGAGGGCTGAAGCAGAGGTAAGTATGCTGTGCAACAACTTTTGCTCGGGCACCTCCATTTTGGAGGAGGTGCCTTATATATGGGAGGACCCTCGGCTATTGGCTGGGGACTCCTTAGGACGGCGCGCGTGGCCCCTTTAAGAGAGAGGGAGCGCGCGCGCCCTAAGCACAGTGCCCGGGAAGCTCCAAAATGGAGGTGCCCGTGCAAGGCTGTAGCTTTGTGTCCTAAAATCTGCTTCAGCCCTTAGGTCCCACTGCTAGTCTGACTACCAGTCCAGTCCGCCAGCCTGACTACCAGTCTAGTCCACCAGCCTGACTACCAGTCCGCCAGCCTGACTATAAGTCCAGTCCGCCAGCCTGACTACCAGTCCAGTCCGCCAGCCTGACTACCAGTCCAGTCTGCCAGCCTGACTACCAGTCCAGTACACGAGCCTGACTACCAGTCCGCCAGCCTGACTACCAGTCCAGTTCGCCAGCCTGACTTCCAGTCCAGTCCACCAGCCTGACTACCAGTCCTGTCTGCCCGCCTGACTACCAGTCCTGTCCGCCCGCCTGACTACCAGTCCAGTCCGCCAGCCAAGTGTACTCTCCAGCCTGACTGTCTGCCTACGATCCAAACCCGCCAGTCTGTCTGTGGGCCTGGCTTGCCTGCCTACCCGGAGAACGTACCAGTTACCTGCCGTGCCTATCTGTCAGCCTACCTGGAGGCTCCTGTCTGTTACCTGTCGTGCCTACCCGGAGGCTCCTGCCAGTTACCCGTGGGAGTCACCTGCTCTCATACAAGGACAGGCCCAGAGTAGCACCTGGTCCCTCTGCTCGGTCCTTCCCTGGTTCACGGAGTCGATTGAGCCGCCGTACGACCTTGGTCTGTCTGAGTTGATACCTAGTTACGCCCCTCTGGTCCCTCCTTGCACCGCAGCACAGATGTTCCACCACCCAGATCCGTAACAATAGGGAACAAGGGGTCAAGAAAGGGATGAAGTGAAAGGAAAGGCAACCAAATAAAGGAAAAGAGAAAATGGGGTAGGGAAGGACAATCACTTTTTCACACAGGGCCCTGTAGGTTTGGATTTCTTTTTTTGTTAATAATAAAGACTTTCATTTAAAAACTGCATTTTGTGTTTACTTGTGCTATCTTTGTCTAATATTTAACTTTGTTTTGTGATCTGAAACATTCAGTTGTGACAAACGTGAAAGAATAAGAAATCAGGAAGGGGGCAAATACTTTTTCACTCCACTGGAGATCTTCCTGCAGGAAAAACTGTGGGAAAAATCATCGATGAGCAATATCCCCTTGATAAAAAACAAAAGTTGTAGCAGTCAAGGGGGCTGTGTGCACAGTATTTTTGTTGGGCCGTGTCTTTGAACTGTTATGCATAATTACCCTGTGAGCCATACTGCCTTGGTAAAGACCATAAAAATTTGCACAAAATAAAAAGGCCTGTATCCCTGAAACAGAATAAAAAGAAACAAAAAACAGAATATTTTAGGAACAGCGGAAATAAAATAGGACCAAAAACTGGCCACTTCGATCAGAATGTTAAAAAAGTGTCGAATTTGCATTTTGCAAATTCGACATGTAATTACAACACGATCCTTTGTAGAAATCCCATGTGGCTAATCTGACATCTGAGCATTTTTTTCATGACACAGACAAACATCCGTGTGGAAATTTTCTTCCACTTGTGAATGAGGTTGCAGGCATTTTATATAACATGCATTGGATGGGGATTGTCATTGCACATGACTCTGATTTTGATGTAAAAAATGTGTCGAAATCTGTGTCCAATTTTCAGCCTTTAAATGGGGCCGAAGCTCTTGCACCTATTTCCAAACTTCTTCTAGAGTGGATTTGTGACTTATCAGAAGATTCCACTTTATTGATTGCTCAAGTAAAATAACTTTTATTTCATTTTAATTGTTTGAATATTTGTTTGAATGGATCACGGGCTGTCAGAGGATTTGTGGATCAATACCATTGCAATGTGGTATGCGGCTACAAAATGTCAGTGCGCCCTAAAGCGTTTGAAGTAATGCTCATTTCTGGCATATTAGGGAATGCTGAGAATCATTCCAGACACTGCTGTTTGTTGATAAATCATAAAGATCACAGCAAAGTGTTTTAGCTAAATTGTGTAAAACCAGGGCTGAGATCTAGCGCTATGGTGCCAGCTGTCAGCTCATTTAGAAGCACACATCATAGATTTCAAGTTTTTTTCAGACATCTGCTGTTATATGGAAGGAAAATACTCATTCTGACAGCAGAATTGCTGGCAATGGGACCCTGTTTTGTTTAAGAATAGCCTTTCACCGGTCCGATGCCTCCATTTTTGACATTCAGACATAATCTGAGGGTATGCAGAGTAGGAGTAGTCAGAAATATCCTCGGTGGTGTTAGCGTACGTGCCGGCAACAAATGACACATTCTTGATTTTCGAGAAGTGAAGATTTAACGTGGGCACTGAATCCAGATCCCGTGTATGTAATGCAAATGCTTTACCATCTGAACATTGAAACCAGATCCTGTGGCTGCCATCCAAACGTTTACTACCTGAGGATGAATCCCAGACTTCTGGGCCGTATCCAAGCTCATTAGCAGCTGGGGACAAACGGACCTCACAGGTGACAGCAAAAATATTATCTGGTTAGCAAAAATACACCCACATTATCCACTTCCTTTTACACAAGTGTATAAAACACATTCCTCTCACTCTCTCCTGCCAGGAAAAAAAAGGTTTAAAAGCGAAACGCGTCATGTAAGCAGCCTGACCATTCTGGAAATCATTACCATGGAAGGATTAGTGGTTGCAATGTTTAGGGATGTTCTTAGCAATGTCCGCTATGTCACGCACTTGTTGTATTTCTGAATCCAATAATGTCATTAGCTCATAAAAGAAATCCATACACTCAATGTGTGTAAATGAGCACTAACTTTATTTTTTTCAGTTTGCAAAAGGATTCAATAGGGAATTCTTCACAATGCCTAATGCTATGTACAAGGACAATTAAATATGGAAAAATAGAGGCAGCACTCAAAAAAAAGTGGACTATTACTTAGGTGCAACCTTTCAGCTTCCCAACTGAAGCATTCATCATGCACAACTTATCATGCAAAAATAACTGGATTTCTATTAGTCCCTGAGCAAATTTTGGATGAGAAATTAGCTCCCTAAACCTGAAAGACTATATCACCAATGCAACTGCAGCCAAAGGTAGAATATTTGCTTGTGCTAGAAGAATCCATAGTTTTCACTCCCATGTTGTGATTCTATCTTATAGCATCATATTGTGGTTGTAGGTTATATCATCATGTGGTGGTCCTACATTACATCATCAGGTTGTGGTCCTACATTACATCATCATGCTGTGGTTCTACATTACATTATCATGCTGTGGTCCAACATTGCATCATCATGCTGATGTCCTACATTATATCATCATGCTGTGGTCCTACATTACATCATCATATTGTGGTTTTACGTTATATCATCTTGTTGTGGTCCTACATCACATCATCATGTTGTGGTCCTATGTTACATCATCATGCTGTGGTCCTACGTTACATCATCATGCTGTGGTCCTACATTACATCATCATGTTGTAATCCTTCTTTACATCATCCTGTTGTGGTCCTACATTACATCATCATACTGTGGTCCTACATGACATCATCATGTTGTAGTCCTACATTACATCATCATGCTGTGGTCCTACATTACATCATCATGTTGTAGTCCTACATTACATCATCATGTTATGGTCCTACATTACATCATCATGCTGTTGTCCTACATTACATCATCAGGTTGTGGTCCTACATTACATCATCATGTTGTAGTCCTACATTAAATCATCATGTTATGGTCCTATATTACATCATTATGCTGGTGTCCTACATTACATCATCAGGTTGTGGTCCTACATTAAATCATCATGCTGTGGTCCTACATTACATCATCATGTTGTAATCCTTCTTTACATCATCCTGTTGTGGTCCTACATTACATCATCATGTTGTGGTCCTACATTAAATCATCATGCTGTGGTCCTACATTACATCATCATGTTGTAATCCTTCTTTACATCATCCTGTTGTGGTCCTACATTACATCATCATGTTGTGGTCCTACATTACATCATCATGCTGTGGTCCTACATTACATCATAATGTTGTGGTGCTAAACTTTTAATAAGTTTAATTGCAATATGTTATCAAAATGACAAGGGAAATCTCACGCAAGGTGAGGAAAAGACTAAGTGCACAACAACGGGAAGAGGGGGAGGAAGCCCAAACACTAGGGAAAGGGGGAGTGGAGACCCCTAGGCAGATCTGACAACACCCTGACTACCCTACCATCCCTAAATAGGTTCCGCAAATATTGCCGAGCAGGAAACCGTATCCCTGACTGCCCCTAGCGATAGGCCCTAGATAGCGAGGGGACGGGGTGAGCGCTAGTCAGCCCCCACTGCAACTAAAGACAAACAGGTAAACAGACAAGGGAATACACTTAGCTTGAGAAGACACCAGAGAGATCATGCAAGCTATCCTCCAAGGGAACTCCAAGAAGACACTAGCCAACTTCTAGTGCTTCAAGCCTGGAGAGAGGAAAATAGAGCTATCACAGGTGACTCTCTGGCGAGACTGAAGGTATTTAAACATCCAGCAAGGGTGTGTCAATTAGCAGCAGAAGGTGGAGGTCACTGCAAGGTCCTAGAGGGAGAATGATATCACTGCACTACAGAGATGAAAAGATCAAGAAGGTGCCTGCAGAGCCAAGCGCAATGACCTTCTACAGTTGGATCCAGAACGACTGTCTGTCACACCTGATACACCCGTGACAGGAAATTTACCAAGTAATCACCAGCTTTTTGCTGTAAATAAAAGTTGCAAATTTGGTTCTTATCTGATTTGTGTAAAAAATGTGATACTTTATTTAACTTTCCAACCCCTAGCAGCACTTTTCTAAAAGTAGGTGGAGCTTATATAGATGGGTGGCGCTTCAAACATTCCAATAAATTTACTATTATTTACACCAGAAAGTTTAGTAAATTACAGTACATGGCTGGTGTAGATTTGACTTTCTGCTGCATGGAAAAGTAAAAGATGCAACGAATATATTTATAGGCTTGCACCTTTTAGTAAATTTGTCATTCTTTTTTAAGACCGGCCTAAGAAATACATGTCAGAGTAAATCCCCCTCTTAATGTGAAAATGATGCGCTATTATACATCACTAGACATGTGAACACCGTACATCTCGCCAGATGAAAATACTGTGCGTGACAAAAACAGATTTCAGCTCCGGGGAATAACCTTGTCTTTTTAGGGGCTTGTCTGCACTCTCCATGTTACTTGCTTAGATTGAATTTTAGGAATATCACTTTCACAAAGTCCATAGTCGTGCTGTTTTTAGTTTTTTTTATAGCTTTGAGAAATAAATGTAAAGTCAAGCTGCAAAAGATGAACTTGATCGAAGATCTTAATATGATGGTGTCGAGGCAGAAGTCAGTTGTCTATTCCTCACTGTCTTAGAGCATGCAAATCTGTTCAAGGCAAACCAAATTTGCTTCAAATTTTGTAAAATATTTGGATTCTCCAGATTCTTATTTTTTTTGCAATTCGATTTACTCAAATCAAACAAAATTGCTTAATTTGCTGGATTCAAGAGAGCTGGAAGGGGTTTGAACTAAATTAATAATTACTCCGCTCTCACCTTTCTTCTTTGGTCTGGTTTCCGATGCAGTATTCACTGGGTTATCTTTAGCATCTTGCTAAAATGCCAAGAGCAGGAAGGCACCGAAGATGTCAGGAATGGAAAGACACTTAAGATGATGGATGCTGGAAGACACTGAAGATGCCAGGAACAGGAAGATGCTGAAGATGTTGGTGACGCGCCCCCTGGGCCAGTGTTGTTTGGGGGATACCCGGAGCCGGATCAGATGGGGGTTGTAGTCTCCGAGTGGCGGTGACCCGGTCCGTGCCCAGGGTGTCAAGCTCAGTGTGTGGCAGTCCTACAGATGTTACTGGATGTTCTTTAGTGTCGACTACGCCACCCGTTGATTTGCGGTCACTACGGCCGCCGCTGCAGCAGGGTCCGCTGAGGCTGGTGGTGTGTGTGCAGCTCAGGTAGTATAACCCCCAACGGGAGGGGTATAGCCTCAGGGGGTCAGTTGTAGAGGGTGGTGGTTGTGGTGGTGCAGTGAGAGTGGTAATAAGACTCCGAGTCGGGCTGTGCAGTTCAGGGTTTTACTTACTGCTTTTGTGTTGGTCACTCCGGCCTTGAGTGACCACCCGAGCCGTGCTGCGTCCACCAGGTCCTGGACTCGGCCAACCCCCAGGTGATTCTGGAGCGTGGTCCTGAGCTCCCTTTCTGACTTGTCCTTCTCTCTGGCCTTCCCCACCAGGGATCCACCTAAGTCCGGCTCCCTCGGGCCTCTTGTTGGTAAACCCTTGTCTCTGGGTTTCCTGACCCTATTCTTGGTTTGCCTTCCGGGTGGATTTAGTGGGTGGTCGTGGCAGATCCTGCCCACGACCTCCGGTCTCTGGCTAAGGATTAGGGCCCTCCACCAGCTTGGGATCCGGTACCCTTGTGCCAACTCTTCACCCTCTGGTCTAATTTTGGGTTCTTGGAGTTCCCTCTTCTCCCCCTCTGGGTCCTTCTTTCTCCTCTCTCTCTCTCTCTTGGCCTTGGAGCTGGCTGAGCTGTTCTGCTCGTCTGACCAAACCTCTACAAAAGACCCTGTTCTAAGATGGTTCCCACCTTATATACTCCCTCTATGTGTGAGCTCAGGTGACCAGCACCCAATGAGCTCCTAGCATTACCCAGACTGCTCCCCCTATCTGCCCCTACACTACTGGGATGTTCCACCCCCCTCCCACTCCAGCCAGGGACAGACGCTGTCGTACCTGCATATTTCTCTAGTGGGAGTACCATTGGTCTGTCCCCCGGAAATGGGATGTGTGTAGTGCATGCAGCCTACTGAGCTCAGTTCCACACTCCATCCTTACCCGGGAGTGGAATACCACACCTCTGGCTTGAGGTGTAATACCCCTGTAGCAGCCGAATCCTCAGGGTGCTACATTCCCCCCTGGTAAATCACAGCACGTCCTCGGGCTGTAAGATATAAAAACATCCAAAACATACAATTTTTTTTCATAAACATAAACATATAAAACATCACATAAAACTTTTCATTAAAACTCTTCATAAATAACGTCCTTGTAAACACTCTTGCTCCTCCGGCCACGGTGCAACTTGTGAGCGGGAAAAGCGCCACAGTCTCTTTAAGAAAAACAACAGTTTACTATAAAACCGGTAGGGGGCGCCTTAGGAAGCGCAACTATATACAAGGGGAATATGGCCGCTCTCAGTCCTCGGCCAGGTAATGGGAATAGGGACACATGGTTTAACAGTTCACTCTTGTCCCAACGGGGACTTATTTAAAGCAGCAACAGTTCACTGTACCCCGATGGGTAACTATTTACAGTCTCTTTACCGTACTCTAATGACGGCGTCCTCCTGCTCCTTCTTTGGATTTAGACCCATCCGGGTCCTCCTGCTCCTCCTCACACCGCAGCTCCTCCTCCGTCAGGCGATGTACATGGGGGGCGTAGGGTCCTTTGGCACACTTGTGCCGGGTGAAGGTGACCTCGTCCCCTACGTACAGGTCACGACCTCTGTGTCCCTCCGGCAGATGGCTTTCTACGTCTCTGCGTGTGACAAAGACGTCGCCGGGGGTATGATGGTCTTTTATGAAGCCCCACCCATGCTGCAGGTTGAATTTAATCACAGTCCCGGTGGTACGGGGACCATGAGCTGCACGGGGGTTCCTCCTGGTCCGGCTCTTCTGCTCCGCGCTCCTTATCTGTGCTTGCTGTTCCCGGACCCGGCTCTCTCTCCGCTCCTTCTCGAAGACCTCGAGCTGCTGGCGGCAGCACTCTGCACGCTCTGCTGCGGCCGCCGAGTCTCCTGAGTGAACCCCATGAGGTCTCCTCCGGTGGGGTCCCACTCAAACTGTGCCTCCTCTAGCGGGGGCTGGGTCCTCCTGACGGGCTTCGGAACCGGAATCAGGGGTTCATCTAGGGGTCTTTCTTTCCGGAGTCGGGGATGGTGAAACTCCGGTGGCCATATGAAGGGCTGCCCATCCGGGCACGTATGCTGGGCGAACAGGTCCTCACCCAGGTGCGGTACTTTAGGTGTTATAGGCGCTGTGGTGGTAGCGGCGCCCGGGTTGACCAGGCCTTGCGACCAGGCTTGGGGCACGCTAAAGGAAAAGGGCACCGTAAGAACGGCGGCGCCCGTGGTTACTCGGCCCTGCGACCAGGCTGGTAGCTCCGCGGAGGTAGGGGGCGCTGTTGGTACTGCGGCGCCCGGGGGTACTAGGCCTTGCGACCAGGCTGATGGTATTTCCTGCTTTGCCGCGCTCAGGGTCGAAGCGCGTGACGTCACAGGGGTCGCGGCCGCGGTTTCCGGTTGAGGCCTAGTCTGCGGCGGTGACGATGCAGTGACGGGCACGGCAGGGGGAATTTCGGGCTCTGCGACGGGGAGCTGGGGCAGGTACACGGTTTCCCGGCTCGGGGTAGAGACGTCCCCTTTACCTGCCTCCGTCCGTTCAGCTCCCTTCTCGGCGCCGTCTCCGGCCTTGAGTCCTCCTGCACCATCCTCAGAGGCGGTCTGTCTCCTCGTCTCGGGTGGCGTGCTCCGCTGACGGGTTCCGGTCTGCTGGGCCATCTCTCGGCTCCACTCCGCCAACGTCTCTCGCTGCACCCGGGCCATCCTCCGTGCGAGGCCCTCCAGCGCAGTCTGTGCACACTCCCGGTCTTGGGGGAGCTGTGCCAGGACCTCCACTAGGCCTAGTGGAGTTGTGGCTTGTAGCAGGCTCCTGACCACTGGGTCGGTGCTGCCTGACTCTCCCTCCATCTCCGGGTAGGCTTTCTCTGGACTCCTCTCCAGACTTCTTGTCTCCGGGTGCGCTCTCTCCAGACTGCTCCAGGCGACACCCATCTTTGCTCTCTTGTTCTGTCTCCGCCCACATTGAGGGTGGTCCCGGGGCAACTTTGTGATTGTCAGTTCCAGGGGCAGTTCTCTTACGCTGATGGACACTTCCAGCATCACAGTCTCTGTTGGTGGGCGCGGTTTCCGCTTTTGGCGCCATTCTTCGACCTGGCCCACGATGGGAGGTGGCCTCTTGCCACCCTCTGGCACGCCCATAATGGCGTCCGCTCTTCCAAGGCGGGAAATCTTTGGAAATGGCGGGAATTGTCTCCCAGTGGCGGGAAACTCCATGGATGGCGGGAAAAAGCTGCAAATGGCGGACAACCGGCGGGAAACGACCTGTGATGGGGTCCGTTGGCGGGGACCCTCCGGAACCGGCGGGAGACTTCTTTTTAAGGTAACGGTGAACTTTTCTTCAGGCACGCAGTACCCGGTTGTTGCGGGCACGTAATCCTGCCGACTAAGCCAAAGTTGACGCGCCCCCTGGGCCAGTGTTGTTTGGGGGATACCCGGAGCCGGATCAGATGGGGGTTGTAGTCTCCGAGTGGCGGTGACCCGGTCTGTGCCCAGGGTGTCAAGCTCAGTGTGTGGCAGTCCTACAGATGTTACTGGATGTTCTTTAGTGTCGACTACGCCACCCGTTGATTTGCGGTCACTACGGCCGCCGCTGCAGCAGGGTCCGCTGAGGCTGGTGGTGTGTGTGCAGCTCAGGTAGTATAACCCCCAACGGGAGGGGTATAGCCTCAGGGGGTCAGTTGTAGAGGGTGGTGGTTGTGGTGGTGCAGTGAGAGTGGTAATAAGACTCCAAGTCGGGCTGTGCAGTTCAGGGTTTTACTTACTGCTTTTGTGTTGGTCACTCCGGCCTTGAGTGACCACCCGAGCCGTGCTGCGTCCACCAGGTCCTGGACTCGGCCAACCCCCAGGTGATTCTGGAGCGTGGTCCTGAGCTCCCTTTCTGACTTGTCCTTCTCTCTGGCCTTCCCCACCAGGGATCCACCTAAGTCCGGCTCCCTCGGGCCTCTTGTTGGTAAACCCTTGTCTCTGGGTTCCCTGACCCTATTCTTGGTTTGCCTTCCGGGTGGATTTAGTGGGTGGTCGTGGCAGATCCTGCCCACGACCTCCGGTCTCTGGCTAAGGATTAGGGCCCTCCACCAGCTTGGGATCCGGTACCCTTGTGCCAACTCTTCACCCTCTGGTCTAATTTTGGGTTCTTGGAGTTCCCTCTTCTCCCCCTCTGGGTCCTTCTTTCTCCTCTCTCTCTCTCTCTTGGCCTTGGAGCTGGCTGAGCTGTTCTGCTCGTCTGACCAAACCTCTACAAAAGACCCTGTTCTAAGATGGTTCCCACCTTATATACTCCCTCTATGTGTGAGCACAGGTGACCAGCACCCAATGAGCTCCTAGCATTACCCAGACTGCTCCCCCTATCTGCCCCTACACTACTGGGATGTTCCACCCCCCTCCCACTCCAGCCAGGGACAGACGCTGTCGTACCTGCACATTTCTCTAGTGGGAGTACCATTGGTCTGTCCCCCGGAAATGGGATGTGTGTAGTGCATGCAGCCTACTGAGCTCAGTTCCACACTCCATCCTTACCCGGGAGTGGAATACCACACCTCTGGCTTGAGGTGTAATACCCCTGTAGCAGCCGAATCCTCAGGGTGCTACATTGGTAGCAGGAAGACGCTGAATATTTAGGAAGCAAGATCACACTGAAGATGTGGAGAGCAGGAAGACTCTGAAGATGCCAGGAGCGGAAAGATGCCAAAGATGTCAGAAGCGGGAAGACATTGAAGATGCTGGGCGCTGAAAGACACTAAAGATGTCAGAAACAGGAAGACACTGAAGATATCTGGTGCGGGAGGACATTAAAGATGTCGAGAGTGAGAAGACACTAAAGATGTTGGGAGCAGGAATACACTGAAGATGTCAAGAGCGGGAAGATGCTGGAGTTGTCAGGAAAGGGAGCACCCCGAAGATGTTGGGAGCTGGAAGACGCTGAAGATGTCAGGAGTCAGAGGACACTAAACATGTCTGGATTGGGAAGACACTAAAGATGTCGTGAAAGAAAGCATGCTAAACATGTCGGGAACGGGAGGACTCTGAAGATGTTGGGAGCGTGAAGATGTCAAAGATGTTGGGAGTGGGAAAATGCCAAAGATGACCCAGTGAAAACTGCTTAGATGATATGTCCAAAGAAGATGACTGAACTGGCATGTTGCTATGTTGAAGGAAAGGTGAATGTCATTTTTTAATTTTATTATTTACATGTTTTTGTTATGCTTTATGGGCTATGGAGACCTCAAAACATAACTACACTTTCATTTCCCGGCCAAATTCGAGCGAACTGCTGAATTTGAATTTTGGCACATGTGCTCATCACAGGCGTATATTCAAGCACTTATCTTCCAAATAATGTTTATCACTTATCCAGAGGCTAGGATACAATTGTATGATTGATGCAGGTCCATCTGTTGGAGCCTCCACCAATCCTGAGAAAGGGGATCCTACATCCTCAGAATGAATGCAGTGGTAGTGTGCATGTGTGCCCATCGCTCCCATGACAGTGGTCATTCATGCTTACTATTCATTCACAAAGGGAACACGAGGTCCCTGACTTCATGATCATTGGGGGCATCACCCATCCTTTAGATAGGTGATAAACGTTGGTGGGATAACCCCTTTACAAATGTTTATCAGAACTAATGCAAGAGTAAAGTGGATCAGATTCCAATTTTCAGGGTCCCTTCTAAAAATGATAGAGGAGATCTGACATTTCCAAATACCTAAATAGGGAATTATGGATCACTGTCACTAAGCCAGATAGGAGGGAGCTCTTTCTCCGGAATACTTACTGCCAGCGTTTCTGTGTAACACAGGTACTTTAGATGCAGTGACACAGAAACACAGAGCAGCCAGTACAGGGTTAATAAACAGGAGGGATTTATTGTAACAGGGTCAATCTCCACGCAGGGAGTAACAGGGGAAATATGGGGACAACAAGGGGAGTGGCAGGTAACAGACTATAAACGACAATTCACAGTTTGGCTAGATGTAGCAGAGTCGACACGGTTGTAATCGGCAGTTTTACACTTAGCTGACTCTTGTTCCCAACAAGGCAATTGGCGGCTGGTGCTGGTGTTGCTTTCTTCTGGCTTCCCCGCCTAAACAATGCTCCGTCTTCTGGCGGCAGTAGCCGGTCTCCGGTTTGACTCGCTGAGCCCCTAGTCCATAACACTGCACCTCACTTGCTCGGCTCCACGTCTTCTGGCGGCAGCGGGCAGTCTCCGGTTTGACCCGCTGAGCCCCTAGTCCATAACACTGCACCTCACTTGCTCGGCTCCACGGACCCTGCGTCTCTTCTCCCTCTAGTCGGGCTTGACTTCCACTGTCAACTGCCTGATTTCCCGCGCAAAACTTCTTTTTCTCCCTCTTCCTAGACACGCTTCCATCTCTGAGCTCTGGCTCTGGACACGCCCCCAGCTTCCCGGTCACCTGACTCCTGTACTCACAGTCTGTCTTCCCCCTGCAACCAGAGGCAGTTCCGGATCCCTTGTTCTGAAAGTACTTACACCCCGGTCTTCCCCCTTACAGGATAACCCCATTACAAATGTTTATCAGAACTAATGCAAGAGTAAAGTGGATCAGATTCCAATTTTCAGGGTCCCTTCTAAAAATGATAGAGGAGATCTGACATTTCCAAATGCCTAAATAGGGAATTATGGATCTCTGTCACTAAGCCAGATAGGAATACTTACTGCCAGCGTTTCTGTGGTCAGATCCGCTGCAATCAAGTCATTACCATGTTGTCCAGAGATGTGAGTAAGTTTAGGGTTTAATCTAGTAAATTAGAGCCATACACTTTTATTTCTGGATTTAAAGGTGTGTGCAACCCCTTTTAGGTACTTCAATGTACTTTATTGCAAAATCTAATAGAATTTGTTGATATTTGCTGGGTAGAGGTGGACTCAAAGCCAGGAATAACACATAGATGCAAAGAAGAGCGCCATGGTCAACTGCTGGCTGATGAGCGGAGCAGTGCCAAAATGTTAGTATTTCCAGACATTTCACCTCTAGACGTGCCGTTACCCTGAGTTTATAGTGTGACTTTCCTGCTACACCTGCAGAATAGTAAAGCCATTAAAAATGAACTCAAAGGAGACCACAGGGCCCATTAGATTAACAGGTTTAGGCTTTGGCAGGTAGCCTAGTGAGAGTGAATAACAGAATATCCTCTGTAATGTGGAAATAGAGCTGAACATTGGAAAATAAATGTGAAGGAGCATTCCCATCTTAGTAAGTGATGGCATGTATCATTTAATGATTGCTGGGGGTCCTACCTCTGAGACTCCTACAAATCCTGAGAATAATTGGATGCAGCACTGCTTCAGAACTGTATTCCTTTCAGGTTGTGTGCTCACGATGAGTTTTTGACGTTGCATATTTTTGCTGAGTCAAAAACGCAACATCTAAGAGTTCTAACACAGTGAATGGGATTTAAAGAAATGTCATGCTCACTGTCCTTTACTATTACTCAGCATAAACTGACCCACAGTGCGTGTTTGAAATCTGCAACATGTCAATTTTTTTTGCGGGTACGATGAGTTTTATGTGCTGATATTTTCTATAGACTTTGTAAGGCAGCGGTGTTCACACCGTGCAGTAACTCAGACAGTGACCCAAGCAAGTCCAACATAAGCAGCTTTTATTCAGCACTCATGGGTAAAACAGAAAGTCCTTCGGTTCGCAGCTGGGTTAACATCAGTCCATAACAACGGTTGCCATGGGCAATGGCCGCGCCAGGCCGCTCAGAGCCTGACTGGTGCAGAGCCTTCCCAGGCGTAGGTTCAGCTACACACAGGCCCGCCAAACTTTCCTGCTATGTTCCTAGCAGGTCCCAACACTGAACAACACTAATCCTTAAAAACCCTGCACTAAAGGACCTGTGGCAAGAGCCACTGGAAAACTCGGGTTGGAGGGAGGAGGCCGCCCCACTGCCTTCCTGTAGCCTCCCCCAAGAAATGAAGGCCCTGCCGGGTTTTACTTAATTTGCCTTAGCCAGGTAGTCTGACCAGGTCATTGCTCACCTTCATTCCTGCATTGCAGCCGCAGCTGTGTTTGTGACTGCAGTGCACTCCAATGGATTTAATAGGTCTCTGTACACATTCTGGGGGATATATAACGTCCCTCGTATACGATCCCGGTCACTGCCTCACATATCCCCCCCCCTCTGTTCAAACTTGTGGGGTTGAACATTTGTCACCATACAGGGTGCCCGGGACAGGGCATCCGCGTTTGCTTGCAACTTCCCAGGGCGATGTTCTACAGAGAAACTGAAATTTTGCAGTGACAGGAACCACCTGGTGACTCGCGCATTCCTCTCCTTGGCGTTCCTCATCCACACCAAGGGTGAGGGGTCTGTCACCAAGCGGAACTGACACCCGAGTAAATAATAACGTAGCGATTCCAAGGCCCACTTAATAGCCAAACACTCCTTCTCTACCACACTATAGTTTTTCTCTGCCGGGATAAGCTTTTTACTCAAGTAGGTGACCGGGTGTTCTTTACCATTACTTTTTGTGACAATACCGCCCCGAGGCCTACCTCCGAGGCATCTGTCTGTACAATGAAGGTTTCCTTGAAGTTGGGGCTGATGAGGACCGGCTGTCCACACAGGGTCAATTTCATGAACTGAAAGACTTCTTCTACCTGAGGGTTCCACCAAACCATTACCGATTTTTTTCCTTTCAAGAGATCGGTCAGGGCCGCCGTTCTCCCAGCAAAATTAGGTATAAACCAGCGGTAATACCCAAGGATGCCAAGGAATGCCCTCATCTGTTTTGTACTTAACGGTTTAGGCCAGTTTTTAATGGCCTCAACTTTATTGATTTGGGGCTTGATAACTCCTCGGCCAATCACATATCCCAAATATCGGGCTTCCTCTAGCCCTATCGCACATTTTTGGGGGTTTGCCGTTAACCCCGTGGCTCTGAGAGAATCCAGCACCGCTTGTACCTGGGATAGGTGCATATGCCAGTCGGTGCTAAAGATGATAATATCATCTAGATACGCGGATGCGTACTCCTGATGAGGCTTGAGCACTATGTCCATCAGCCTCTGGAATGTAGCCGGGGCCCCATATAACCCAAAAGGTAAGACCACATAGTGATATAGACCCTCCGGAGTTATGAAGGCAGTCTTTTCCTTTGCCGATTCCGTGAGAGGTACCTGCCAGTAACCCTTGGTGAGATCGAGCTTGGTAAAGTACTGGGCCTGCCCCAGTCTCTCAATCGGCTCATCCACCCTGGGCATTGGATAAAGGTCAAACTTCGACACTTCATTTAATTTCCGTAAATCGTTACAGAAACGTAACGATTCGTCTGGTTTCGGAATCAGTACAATGGGGCTATCCCACTCACTCCGTGATTCCTCGATGACGCCTGTGATGAACCCGTAGCCGCCATCTTGGTAATGATAAATCATATCCAGGGATGGCCACACTGCAGCAGCCCCCACCCTTGGGACCTTCTGTTAAAACGTCAACTAGAAAAGTTTCCCCCATGCAGGCTCCTGTGAGATAAGAAGCCCCAGGGCCTACTTAACACTTGAATGCTAGGAGCTTCAAAGACTTCGAGAGGAAACACAGCCAGCAGGGGGGGTGCTTCGTCCATCTGTAACTGACCATTTGTCCCATAGGACTAGCTTCTTTGTCTGTCACAAGCATGGAGGCATAAGATATAGAAACATGAATAGTACACGCATGTTGCGTGGGTTGGCCAATAAAAAATATCACGGCGTCCCGGAGCCATTGCGCACACAAGCCTCCGCGGTAGACGTTGGTACGTGCTCTGGAAGCCAAGATATAGCGCTGAGCCATTCCTGAGGACCGTATGGTATCATAATTGATATCAAAAGGTCGGTTACGGCGGCCCGAATCCATGGGAACCCCTGGGGGTATCCTGAGACCATCCCAGAAGAAGTTATTGGGTTCCTTAGAATTTGGGCTTCTGATCGAAGTTAGACCTGAGGGTGGAGACTGAGCCAGCTGACCTCACCAGCAGTGGGCGGGACGGGGCAGGTAAGATAGCAGGACAGACAAGAGATAAGTCAGTCTTTACCCAAGAGTGGTGTGCTGAACATCTGAGCACCAGCTGAGGCCACCAAGGGGAGGAGCAGTCTGACCATGCGGTGGTAGGCCTCAGCCTGTAACAAAGAACCGTGCCTGCGACCGCAGAATCCTCTCCCTGCGTCACAAGAAAATCAAGAAACCGGTAACTGATATGCTGTGATGATTCTGTGTGTTGTATTCCATTGTTGTATCGTTTAGCCTGACCTTATACCTGTGTATATTTAGTTGTATATCGTGTATCTAGTGTATTATTATAATCAATTACCTCAAGTAATTGTGGGCCTGCCTTTTATTCTGCATAACGAACGCACGTCCGTGTGAGCTCGGCTCAAGCCAAAAACGCTACCCAGGGTTGGTTCCTGACCCGATATAGGCCCATTCACGGACTGGGCGTATATCTAAAATAGGGACTGGTGGCAGTATACCAACTGGGGATTGGGGAAGGCTGGTAGTGACGGTCGGAGGTTCAGATATATATATTCCTGGCGCGGCCAAGGAAGATATATATACTGCCCTCACTACAGAGGGCCCCGATACCCAGTAGGTTACAGGACAGTTTCTCTGGCGACCGCTTATCCTAGGTGCAGTTCCTTGACTGACCTGAGGCTAAGAGGGCGCTAGCGAGTTGTGCTGTGTAGTGACGTTACGGTTTAGTGACGTTGAAGGGATAACACTCTACCGTGTTCCCTGCGCTGGTTGCAGCTACCTGGCACTACTTTCTCTAGGTGCAGTACCTTGACTGACCTGAGAGGTAAGGGGGCGCCAGAGAGCTGCACCCACCGGCCGGCTTTCATCACATTGGTGGCAGAGTGGTGGGATTGCAGAATAATAGTGTTGTGGGACCCCTACTCCCAGGCACTAAAGACTGCCAGTGGTAACTTCCACTGCTGGAGTCTTAAGGTCAGCCCAACGTTAGACGGTCAGGCTAAAGGTATAACAAGGTGTGTGCAAACTCAGGGTTGCAGCGGTGTCGGTTACCAAGATGGCAGACGGCACCAGGAGCAAGACCCTGCAGGAGGCTAATGCTACGGTCCATGTGGCAGGAGGGGAGGACATTGTTACTCATGGCGAGGAGGAGTCCAGCCCGGGCACCTCAGGGAGCCAGTCCCCAGTATACGGTCCCGCAGTGGGCTGCCCACCACCTACCCAGCCCAGCCTGTCCAGATCACAAGCCCTTTTACAAGCGGCTATGGCAAGTCTCCAGTCTCATGGCGATGCCGTCTACAAAACCCTCCTGGCAGCATCAGAGAAGGCAGCGGAAGAGGAGCGCGAAGCTGCGGAGCGCCGGGAGGCTGCGGAGCGTGCAGAGCGGGCTGCGGAGCGTGCAGAGCGAGCTGCGGAGCGCCAGCACCGACTGGACCTGGCCCAGCGGGGGCTTCCGCTAGAGCAACTAACCCATCAGGAGACCAAGTCGTCCAAAGTCCGAGCTGAGGACTTCCCTCTACTGGAGAAGGATGGGGACCTGGACTCCTTTCTGGTGGCATTTGAACGGACCTGTCTTCAGCACCATCTGGCCCGGGATCAGTGGGCCAGATACCTGACCCCCTGTTTGAGGGGTAAGTCCCTGGATGCCTTGGGGGACTTACCTGCCGGGGAGGTACAGAACTACGACTGCATCAAGCGGGCCCTGATCCGGCAGTACAACCTCACTCCCGAGTCGTACCGCCAGAAGTTCCGGAGCCTGCTGCGTGGCCCCAAGGACACCTGGACCGATCATATGCGGGCGCTGTTGAGAGCCGCAGAGCACTGGACCTCAGGTCTAGCGCTTACTACCCGCCAGGAGGTCCAGGAACTGTTCGTCACGGAGCAGTTCTTGTGGAACTGCCCAGAGGACCTCCGACAGTTCCTCCGTGACCGAAAACCAACAGGGGCTTCTGCTACAGCCGCCCTGGCAGACGAGTATGCCAATAACAGGGCGCCTGAGCTGAAGAAGTATGCCAGCAGCACCTGGAGAGGGGGTAAGCCCAATCATGCCCCTGTTTCCCCGGCCCCTAGAACACAAGGGGTGTATCCCCCTGTTGCCCTCTCCAGGCAAGGACCAGACGTAAGACGTTGTCATCTATGCAACAAACCAGGACACTTTAGGGCTGAGTGTCCCCATCGCCAAAAGACCCCATCCCAGTCCCAGAGAGCGCCCAATGTTTTGTGTGTGGGAGGGGGTGGTGGTAGGTCCCTGGACAACATCCAACCCGTCACCATAGGCCGTTCTGCGGTCATGGGACTGCGGGGCACTGGCGCTGAACGAACACTGGTACGGCCTGAGGTGGTGTCCCCCCAGGACTTGGTACCAGGAAAGACTCTTTCCGTCTCCGGGGTTGGAGGCGTGGAGCCGGCACTTCCCGTTGCCATGGTGTATTTGGACTGGGGTGCCG
This sequence comes from Phyllobates terribilis, assembly GCF_046119375.1. NCBI lineage: Eukaryota > Metazoa > Chordata > Amphibia > Anura > Dendrobatidae > Phyllobates > Phyllobates terribilis. The sequence goes on along the minus strand of NW_027362765.1, from coordinate 394,775,720 downwards.
GGAGGGGGATGCGGGAGGTGGGAGTAACGCCAAATATTCCCGCAAATGTTTTATTAGGGACCGACTTGGGGCGTCTAGTATCGCAGTATGTACCCTCTGAACCCCCAAGTTCGGCCCCCCAAGAGTGTATTGATTTGTCTGCTGCTAATGCCAACCATGTTGTATGTAGTGTGCGTCCTGCTGAGGAGAAGGGAGTGAAACCTGAAGGTAACACCTGCACAGACACAACACAAACAGGGTTAGTGAAAGCAGGTGGGGAGTGTGGGGATGCCCGCAGAGGTGCTCAGCCGGCGTGCCGTGACCTCTTGTCCTCCGGTGAGGGAGGGGGCGGGCAGGATTCTGTAGAGGAACAGGCCATGGGGGGTGGAGGTGTCCCAAGAGAGGAGCCGCCAGGTAAGACCCCAGGGCAGGAGTTCCCCACATCCGAGATGTCCAAAGGCCTAGGAAGCCTGCCTGATCGGGCGGCTTGGTCAGAAACAGAGGGGAAGCGGGCACTACCCACGGTCACAGCGGTCATAGCCACTGTCACCAGGAGTGGGAGCGCCGGAGCCCAAGGAGCCTTGCAGAGGTCCGACGGCTTCCCCACTTCTGACCAAGTGTCTGCCGGGTCAGACAGCGGCCAGGTGACATGCCCGGAGGGGCTGACGGAGGATGTGGCAGTTTCGTTGATTCTGGCCACATCAAGTCAGGAATTTCAGGCTGCGTTGGAAGCAGACGACAGCCTGAAAGCTCTCAAGGAACAGGCGGCACAGCCTCCCATGGAGTCAGACTGCGAGCGTGTGGTCTGGGACCAGGGACGGCTGTACCGGTTAACGGTCCAGCAGGGTTCACCGGAGGCGTGGCCCAGGGACCGACAGTTAGTGGTACCCTATCCGTTCAGGGCGGAATTGTTGCGGATCGCACACGAGATTCCGATGGCCGGACACCTAGGGATCGCTAAAACTAAGGCCAGGATAGCTCAGCATTTCTACTGGCCTGGGATGGGAGCCGCGGTGGGTGCCTACTGCCGTTCGTGTGACACCTGTCAGAGGGTGGGGAAGGCGGGGCCGCTCCCCAAAGCCCCACTGGTAACTCTGCCAATCATCGAAGAGCCTTTCTCGAGGGTCGCTGTGGATCTTATTGGACCTCTGTCCACTCCCAGCCACTCCGGGAAATGCTTCATACTCACGGTAGTGGACTATGCCACCCGATACCCGGAAGCGGTAGCTTTGTCTTCCATTCGGGCCGACAAGGTGGCTACCGCCTTACTGGAGATCTTCTCCAGAGTGGGTTTCCCCCAGGAAATGCTCACCGACCGAGGGACCCAGTTCATGTCGCGGCTGATGGAGTCCCTCTGTAAGCAAATGCAGGTGCAACATCTGGTGGCCAGCCCGTATTACCCACAGACTAATGGCCTGTGTGAGCGGTTCAATGGCACCTTAAAGCAGATGCTTAAGATGTTGGTCGACTCCCACGGGAGAGACTGGGAGCGTTACCTCCCACACCTCCTATTTGCTTACCGGGAGGTTCCGCAGGCCTCAACGGGGTTCTCCCCCTTTGAGCTCCTGTACGGGCGACGGGTACGGGGCCCCCTGGCTCTGGTGAAGGAAGCATGGGAAGGGGATTTGGCCACCCCCGAGGTGTCGGTCATCGAGTATGTCGTGCGCCACCGGGACAGGATGATGGCCTTGGCAAAGCTGGTGCAGGACAATATGGCCCAGGCCCAGGCCGACCAGAAGCGGTGGTACGACCAGAATGCTTGTGAGAGGACCTACCAGGTGGGTCAAAAGGTGTGGGTACTGGTCCCCGTACCACAGAACAAGCTTCAGGCAGCCTGGGAAGGTCCCTACTTCGTGCACCAGAAACTCAACGCTGTCACCTATCTGGTCACCCTGGATCACGCCCGTGGAAGGAGGAAGGCCTTCCACGTGAACATGATGAAGGCTCATCATGAGCGGGAAGCGACTGCCCACCCAGTGTGCAACCTTCCCGAGGAAGGAGAGGTAGAAACCCTCCTGGATCTGCTCACCCAAGCCAAGGCGGGTGGGTCCATCGAGGATGTGGGGGTTGGCCACCAGCTCACGGAGGACCAACGGTCCCAGCTGGGGACCACCCTGCACCCCTTCCGGGGGCTGTTCAGCAGCCTGCCCGGAAGGACTGAGATGGCTGTCCACGACGTGGACACTGGCAATCACCCGCCGATCCGGCGTTCAGCATATCGGGTCTCTTTCGAGGTGCAGGGAAACATGCGCCAAGAGATAGACGAGATGCTGAAGCTGGGGGTGATCCAGGCATCCAGCAGCGCGTGGGCCTCGCCTGTAGTCCTCGTTCCAAAAAAGGACCGAACTACACGGTTCTGCGTGGACTACCGGGGGCTCAACGCTGTAACGGCCACCGATGCGTTCCCCATACCACGCATCGATGACCTGCTCGATCGGATGGCAGGGGCTAAGTACCTGACCATCATGGATCTGAGCCGGGGGTACTGGCAGATTCCTCTGACCCCTGCGGCAAGGGAACGCTCTGCCTTTATCACCCCTTTTGGACTGTACGAGTCCACAGTGATGCCATTCGGCATGAAGAATGCCCCTGCCACTTTTCAGTGGATGGTCAATACGCTGCTTGAGGGACTTGAAGGGTACGCGGCTGCGTACTTGGACGATATTGCAGTCTTCAGTCCCACTTGGGAGGATCACCTAGAGCACCTGCGGCAGGTGCTCGGTCGGATCCACCGGGCAGGCTTGACCATCAAGCCGGAAAAGTGCCAGCTGGGCATGAGTGAGGTCCTCTACCTGGGTCACCGGGTAGGCGGGGGGGTTCTGAAGCCAGAACCTGGGAAAGTGGATGCCATCGCATCCTGGCCCACTCCTAGGACCAAAAAGCAGGTGATGTCCTTCTTGGGGACCGCCAGGTACTATAGGAGGTTCGTCCCACACTATAGCACCCTGGCCAAGCCCCTGACGGACCTCACCAACAAGAAGCTGCCCGTCGCAGTCGACTGGACAGTCGCCTGCGAGACAGCTTTCGGGGCACTCAAGGCCGCCCTAAGTAGCTCCCCTGTACTGCAAGCTGCCGACTTCGACCGGCCGTTTGTGGTACAGACCGACGCCAGTGACTTTGGCCTCGGTGCTGTGCTAAGTCAGGTCAACACGACAGGCCAGGAACATCCTGTCTTGTACCTGAGCAGGAAGCTACTGCCCCGGGAGGTGGCTTACTCCACGGTGGAAAAAGAATGCCTGGCAATTGTATGGGCCCTGCAGCGTCTGCAGCCCTACTTGTACGGGAGCCATTTCACCGTGGAGACGGACCGCAACCCCCTCAGCTGGTTACACACGGTCTCTGGGTCGAATGGCAGGTTGCTACGCTGGAGCTTCGCTCTCCAGCAGTACCACTTCTCCATTCGCCACCGAAGAGGCCGTGACCACGGTAACGCTGACGGGTTATCCCGGCAAGGGGAGGGTGCAGAAGGACGCACGGGGGAACACAGGAATGTGCTACCCCCTCGCGCCCTCGTATAGGGGGAGGTGTGATGAACCCGTAGCCGCCATCTTGGTAATGATAAATCATATCCAGGGATGGCCACACTGCAGCAGCCCCCACCCTTGGGACCTTCTGTTAAAACGTCAACTAGATAGTTTCCCCCATCCAGGCTCCTGTGAGATAAGAAGCCCCAGGGCCTACTTAACACTTGAATGCTAGGAGCTTCAAAGACTTCGAGAGGAAACACAGCCAGCGGGGGGGGGTGCTTCGTCCATCTGTAACTCACCATTTGTCCCATAGGACTAGTTTCTTTGTCTGTCACAAGCATGGAGGCATAAGATATAGAAACATGAATAGTACACGCATGTTGCGTGGGATGGGCCAATAAAAAATATCACGGCGTCCCGGAGCCATTGCGCACACAAGCCTCCGCGGTAGACGTTGGTACGTGCTCTGGAAGCCAAGATATAGCGCTGAGCCATTCCTGAGGACCGTATGGTATCATAATTGATATCAAAAGGTCGGTTACGGCGGCCCGAATCCATGGGAACCCCTGGGGGTATCCTGAGACCATCCCAGAAGAAGTTATTGGGTTCCTTAGAATTTGGGCTTCTGATCGAAGTTAGACCTGAGGGTGGAGACTGAGCCAGCTGACCTCACCAGCAGTGGGCGGGACGGGGCAGGTAAGATAGCAGGACAGACAAGAGATAAGTCAGTCTTGACCCAAGAGTGGGGTGCTGAACATCTGAGCACCAGCTGAGGCCACCAAGGGGAGGAGCAGTCTGACCATGCAGTGGTAGGCCTCAGCCTGTAACAAAGAACCGTGCCTGCGACCGCAGAATCCTCTCCCTGCGTCACAAGAAAATCAAGAAACCGGTAACTGATATGCTGTGGTGATTCTGTGTGTTGTATTCCATTGTTGTATCGTTTAGCCTGACCTTATACCTGTGTATATTTAGTTGTATATCGTGTATCTAGTGTATTATTATAATCAATTACCTCAAGTAATTGTGGGCCTGCCTTTTATTCTGCATAACGAACGCACGTCCGTGTGAGCTCGGCTCAAGCCAAAAGCGCTACCCAGGGTTGGTTCCTGACCCGATATAGGCCCATTCACGGACTGGGCGTATATCTAAAATAGGGACTGGTGGCAGCATACCAACTGGGGATTGGGGAAGGCTGGTAGTGACGGTCGGAGGTTCAGATATATATATTCCTGGCGCGGCCAAGGAAGATATATATACCGCCCTCACTACAGAGGGCCCCGATACCCAGTAGGTTACAGGACAGTTTCTCTGGCGACCGCTTATCCTAGGTGCAGTTCCTTGACTGACCTGAGGCTAAGAGGGCGCTAGCGAGTTGTGCTGTGTAGTGACGTTACGGTTTAGTGACGTTGAAGGGATAACACTCTACCGTGTTCCCTGCGCTGGTTGCAGCTACCTGGCACTACTTTCTCTAGGTGCAGTACCTTGACTGACCTGAGAGGTAAGGGGGCGCCAGAGAGCTGCACCCACCGGCCGGCTTTCATCACAACGCCTAACTGGAGCATTTTTTTTACCTCAGCCGTGATGGCTTGCCTCCGGGCTTCGGGTACCCAGTCCAGTCTCATTCGTACCCTTACCCCAGGTTCGGTGACAATGTCATGTTGGAGATATGCCTGAAGTGACGTCTGCAACTAAACACTCTCGATCTTTCCAAGGTTTTAGCAGGTTTACATGATAAAGCTGCTCAGGTTTCCTCCTTCCGGGCTGATACACCCGGTAATTTACCTCCCCCACCTTTTCTCGAACCTCATATGGCCCTTGCCACTTGGCTATGAGCTTACTCTCAGCTGTGGGTACCAGTACTAACACCCGATCGCCCTTGTTAAAAGACCTGACCGTGGCTCTTTTATTATATGCGTGCCTCTGAGCTGCTTGGGCATCTAACAGATGTTCTTTCACGATGGGCATGACCGCCTCAATCCGGTCCTGCATACTAGCCATGTATTCAATTATACTCCTATGTGGAGTCGGCTCTTGTTCCCACGTCTCTTTGGCTACATCCAACAGACCCCTAGGGCATCTGCCGTACAATAACTCAAAGGGAGAGAACCCTGTAGAAGCCTGGGGTACCTCACGGACGGCGAACATCAAATAGGGTAGCAACATGTCCCAATCCCTTCCGTCCTTAGAAACCACCTTTTTTAACATGGACTTGAGGGTTTTATTGAACCGTTCTACTAGCCCGTCGGTTTGAGGGTGGTACACCGAGGTGCGCAATTGTTTTATTTTTAGCAGTTTGCACAGTTCCCTTGTCACCTTGGACATAAAAGGGGTCCCTTGATCCATCAGGATCTCCTTAGGTAGTCCAAGCCGACAGAACATGGCAAACAGCTCCCATGCAATCAGTTTCACCGAGGTGTGGCATAGCGGTATAGCCTCCGGGTACCGGGTGGCATAGTCGACGACCACCAGTATATGTTGGTGGCCACGAGAAGATTTTACAATGGGCCCTACCAAGTCCATTTCAATCCGTTCAAAAGGTACCTCTATCACTGGCAGGGTCACCAATGAGCTACGGAAACTTGCGGTGGGTGTGGTCAACTGACATTCGGGGCAGGATTCGCAGTACTTTTGGAGCTCCGCGTAAATCCCCGGCCAAAAGAACCGCTGCAAGATATACTCTTGCATCTTTTTAACCCCTAAGTGTCCACCCAACAGGTGTGTGTGTGCCAACTCCAGAACCGCCCAACGGTACGACTGAGGTACCACTAACTGTTCCAAGACCTCGTCCCTGATTTTTTCTACCCTATAGAGCAGCTCATCGTTGACCACCATGCGTTGAAACACAGTATCTGCACCAGGCTGTTGAGCTACGCCATTTACCTCTAACACCCTTTCCCGCGCCCGAGTCAGAGTGGGATCCTGTAGCTGAGCTGTCCCAAACGTGCCCTGGGACACTTCCAGCTTGGGGATCGATGGGGTCTCCTCGACCTCTCCTGCCAGCACCTCTAGGGGAAACCTATCGGGGTCACACTCTATCCCTAGGTTGGACACCCCTAAGGCAGGTACCCCTGACTCGGGTTCTTCAGGTACAGCGCCCGTAATAACTGTTATCGGAGGAGAGTGGATTTTGTTTTTCCACAGAGTCCAGAACAGGGGCAAGTCTCTTCCCAACACAGTCCCATAGGGAAGAGTTTTTACAACCCCCACCACATGTTTTATGTCTCCACATGGTGTGGACAAAACTACCTCCATGGTTGGGTACTCTCGGAGGTCCCCATGGATACACACAACCCCGACTGTCCGTCCACTGGGGTTGTCTCCTGCCACCAGCTACCCATGTACCAAAGTCACTAGGCCCCCCGAATCTAGGAGGGCCTCCGTGGGTTACCCATTAACCAGTACCTGGCACAGTTGGGGTTCACTGTCCGGGGGGTCGGTGCTCGCAGTGCAGACTGTCTGGGCGTACATTGAGACCCTGTGGTTATACCCGCAGGCCAAGGGCTCTATAGTCAGGGGGCAGTTAGCAACCACATGTCCTGGCACCTGACACCACCAGAACCTAATGGCGGAGTCACGGTTAGTTCTTGTGACAGTTTGGGAGGGAACCGGTCTCCCGCCACTCTCACTTCGGGGTACCCCTTCAGCATGGGTACGGTGCTGACTGTCCTTAGCAGAGGGACGCGACCCCTTTTCCGGTTCCTGGGTTGGCAGGGATTGGCGTGACAGCTGCGAGGAGGCTGAGTCCCGGATAAAGTCCTGAGTGGCCGAGTAGAGCTCGATCAGGCTGACCACCTGGTCGAGTGTGTCGGGGTCCCCTTGCCCCACCCAACGTTGGATAGCGGCCAGCAGAGTCCTCGCCAGCTGGTCAAGCACCACCCTCTCCACCATCTGGGCTGGAGCCAAAGTCTCAGGCTGGAGCCACCTCTTTACCAGCTGCAGAAGGTCATAAGCCTGAGACCGGGCGGGTCGGGTCTCCACATAGGCCCATGAAAATACGCGCTGAGCACTCACGTATGTATTGACCCCCAGTCGGGCAAGGATTTCACCTTTGAGTCTCTGCTAGTCCTGGGCGTCCTCCCGACTGAGGTCGAAGTAGGCCTTCTGGGCATCGCTAACCAAAAACGGAGCCACCACTTCCGCCCACTGGATGGCTGGTAGGTTTTCCCGCTCTGCTGTACGTTTGCAGATGAACAAGAAGGCTTCCACGTCGTCCTCCGGTCCCATCTTCCTCAATGCTGAGCGAACCTTGTCCCGGGCCTCTCGACGCTCCGGGGCTGGTGCCGTCGGCGTCTCGCGCAGGGCTGTGAGCTGCTGCACGATCAGCTCATTGGTGTACTGCTGCTGCTTGAGCTGCTCCTGCTGCTGCTTTAACTGCTTGAGGACCAATTGCCTTAGCAGCTCCTCCATTTTGTCCACGGGGTGGGGCTGAAAGGTGGTCGGCCGGATTGTGGTCATGCAGCTGCCAGTGGGGTATGCCTCAGTCACAATGCCCGCATTCTCCACCAAGCTGTAAGGCGGCGGTGTTCACACCGTGCAGTAACTGAGGCAGTGACCCAAGCAAGTCCAACATAAGCAGCTTTTATTCAGCACTCACGGGTAAAACAGAAAGTCCTCCGGTTCGCAGCCGGGTTAACATCAGTCCATAACAACGGTTGCCATAGGCAACGGCTGGGCCGCTCAGAACCTGACGGGTGCAGAGCCTTCCTAGGCGTTGGTTCAGCTACACACAGACCCGCCAAGCTTTCCTGCTATGTCTCTAGCAGGTCCCAACACTGAACAACACTAATCCTTAATGCGGGGTTTTTAAAGGACCTGTGGCAAGAGCCACTGGAAAACCCGGGATGGAGGGAGGAGTCCACCCCACTGCCTTCCTGCAGCCTCCCCCAAGAAATGAAGGCCCTGCCGGGTTTTACTTAATCTGCCTTAGCCAGATAGCCTGACCAGGTCATTGCTCACCTTCATTCCTGCATTACAGCCACAGGTGTGTCTGTGACTGCAGTGCACTCCAATGGATTTAATAGGACTCTGTACACATTCTGGGGGATATATAACGTCCCTCGTATACGATCCCGGTCACTGCCTCACAACTAGTATTAGATGCGGAAAATCTGCAGGTAAAAAAACGTACATTTGTTTTTATTGTATTTCTGCAGCGGAAACACATCAAGAACCGCATGTAATTTTAGAGCTGTTCTTAGCGCTCTACAGACTCGTTCTTGGGGATTGCTGGGGGTCGTAGAAGTCAGACCCCAGCATTGTATATTCCCTGCAGGTAATATACAGGGTGGGCCATTTATATGGATACACCTAAATTAAATGGGAATGGTTGGTGATATCAACTGATAGCAACATCGCAGAAGAAATGCTAGCACAGGCTTCCAGTATCCGTTGTTTCAGATGCTGCACACCTCGTATCTTGATGGTATGGTGTGGTATATGGGGTAAAAAGATAGTGGGGCCATTCTTCATCAATGGAAACCTCAATGCCACTGGATATCTGAAATTGCTACATGATGATGCGTTGCCCTCTTTATGCACTGAAGATGGCACGTTCCCTGAGTTTTTCCAACAAGATGGTGCACCACCACATTATGGGTGTCAGTTTCCTGGAAAGTGGATTGGTCATCGAGGGCCAGTTGAATGGCCTCCAAGGTCTGCCGATCTGACCCCCTTAGACTTTTATCTTTGCAGTCATCTGAAGGCAATTGTCTATGCTGTGAAGATACAAGATGTGCAGCATCTGAAACAACGGATACTGAAGCCTGTGCTAGCATTTCTTCTGCGGTGTTGCTATCAGTGTGTCAAGAGTGGGAGAAGAGGGTTGCATTGACAATCCAACACAATGGGCAGCACTCTGAACACTTTTTATAAGTGGTCATAAACTTGTAAATAACTCATGAAAGAATAAAGTTAAGTTAAAACCAAGCACACCATTGTTTTTATTATGAAATTCTCAATAAGTTTGATGAGTCACATGACCCTCTTCCCATTGAAAAAAATAAAGTTGGATTCAAAATGAACGACTTCAAAATGGCCACCATGGTCACCACCCTTCTGGAAAAGTTTCCCCCCTCCCATATACTAATGTGCCACAAACAGGAAGTTGATATCACCAGCCATTCCCATTTAATTTAGATGAATCCATATAAATGGCCCACCCTGTATAGTATTACATAAGGCCCATAAAATTAATACATGGGACTCAAGGTGGGAGGCTTTTCACTTTGGCTAATACTGGGGAGCAGTAACTAGGAAACCTCTTTTTTTAGGTCCTGATGGGAAAACCACTTTTAAACTGCCAATGATTATGATGAAAGCTGAAAAATAATGAGCGCAATAGGGTCTTATCCTTGCTAAAAATGAAAAATAAAGCAAAGAATATGCCTACCTTCCAGAATTGTGAAAGGCACAACCCCTGTAATTGCTGAAGAAATTGGCTGGTGCAGATCCACAGAAGGAGATACCTCTGGTTTCTCCTGATGAAGAAGCAGGTGTGCTTCAAAACGTGTTGATAAATAAAAAATCACATTTATATCTTCACGTTTTTTTCCACTGCATCTTTTACTATTGGCAGCGCTGATTTATCGCCATTTTCTCCAGTTGCATAATTTAAACTACCAATGGCATATCCATATGTGCATGTTACATGAACTTAATTCATAGTCTATATTTATTTTTAATATTTGCAGTGGATACTAAAATAATTAACAAACAGGAAGATTATAATTCACAGGGATTTGGGGAACCTAGAGGCTTTGACTGAGAAATGGCAAATTGAGTTTTATGGGCTTGTGCCGAGAAAAACTGATACAATACACTGTAATTTTGCATTATAGTATATAGACTTATTAGTACTTTCATTTTAACCCCTTATGTTATAGAATTACTAAAATGACAGGTTTGGGGGATTTCAATTGCCGTCAGAACAACCCAACAGAACCCCACAAATACTTTGCGCAGTGGTGTGACAGAGGAGGTCCCCTTTGTGTAACTGTTTTGAAGCTGTGATCACTTTTCTGGATCCTGGCAGTTGCAGGTCGGACTTATAATATTAATACCATAATTATTCCATTGATGGCCATGCTGAGTGAGGTGGGGCTAAGATTGGTAAGCAGTGTCTAAAATCATGTCGACACACCCGACTAGCCTCTCGTGCCTTATTATTATTATTATTATTATTAATAATGGTCTTAAGCTTGATCTCAAGTCATGGTGACTTGATGGATGAACGCCCTGTAGGAAGATCGATCTTGTGCAAGCCTAGATAGGTCCACCAGGGTCTTCTCCGCCGTTATCTTGATAGTATCAAGCCATCAGGTTGCTGGTCTTCCTCTTCGCCTTGTTCATTCTATTCTATTCTATCCGATAATGATGTCCTTCTCCAGTGATTGTGTGACGCCTCTACTCGAAAACCCTTTTCTTTACCCTGGGAGATGGGGGACTCGGAGTCGGGTCCTAAGATGGAGAGATGGGATGCAGCCGTGGCCCGGACCCGACCCGTGCTCAGGGCCATCACAATTTAAAGGATGGTGTGGGCTTATCCGGGTTGAGTGGTATTTATCGACTACGCCACCTGTGGTGTCTGGTGATGCGCCACCAGCGCTGCTAGCAGTCCTCTGAGGCTGGATGTTGTGGCAGCAGGCGATGGTATAACTCCCCACAGGCGGAGCTGGGCCTCAGGGCAGAGGTGCGGACGGAGGAGGTAGTAGTAGTGAGGAAATTCTGGTGCTGTGTGGTGCGGTGTAATAATAAGATTCCGGAGGCCTTAGGGATAGTCTTCCAAATCTTTACTCACGGTTTTGGTAAGCAGCAGCAAGGCTTCTCCCTGCTCCTCACGGCGCTCTGCGGCCGCCAGTGATGAGGGCTCAGCGCACCCAGGATATTCAGGCACTTCGATCAGGACCCTCTGAGTGTTCCTAAACTATCCCTTTTGACCTCTCCTGTCCGTGTATTTGCAAAGGCTGGGTCTCCCTCTGGACTATGCACAGATATAGGGTAAGGCGGCAATTCCGTTCCGCCCGTCACCCGACGGGATCCACTGTAGCCTACCGGGCTTCTCTGACAGAGACGTGAAGTGGCAAAGTCAGATATCGGGGGCCGGTACCCCTCTTGCAGCAGGAGTCCCTCTGGCCAGGCCAGAATGGAGAGTACAGGTGGCGTACGCCGCTCCGTCCGTGCTCCCTGGGATCCTTTTGCTTGTGGAGCTGTCACTATAGCTCCCGACCTTCTTAAGCAAGGGAACTTGACCGGGGTAAAGACACTGTTAACTCATACCCGCTCCTCGTGTCAAGGTCAGAGCACGAGGACCGTGCATCTTCAACACACTGCAGGCTCCTACACAAGGCCGCTGCCAGCTGTGAAGATCACAACCAAAGAACTAAGAATCAAGAACGGAACCAAGAACCTTGTGTTCAGGATGGCTGGCTATTATATATCAAATTATGTGTGTAACTAAAACTGTGTTCTACCCTTCACCCACTACATGGTTCCCCCTACTTTTGGGTCCCCTCACTTGTGATCCTGCTGAGGCAACACTATGGTGCATACTTGTCTCCCATAGGTCAGGAGTGTGTAGTGTTGAATGTAGATTCAGGGTACTGACCAGTGCACCTTCCTTACCTGGGTAAGGAGACACTACACCTGCTGACAGGCTGCAGTATCCTCCCTTGTGGCGACCGAACCCTCAGGGGCGCCACATTCCCCCCTGGTAAAACACAGCATGTCCGCGGGCTGCAAAGAGAGCAAAGCATGGTACAGACTTTTTATAACATCTTTGTAACAACATTATAACAATCTTCCCTTTATGGGAGGTACTTTTCTTAAACGTTGCATAAATAATATAAAGTGCAAAAGTACAATAATATAAAAGTACAAAAGTATAAAATTTAAGATAAGAGACATCTGGCAATGGCAGCAGACTTTTTAAAGTGCGTTAGAAGGAGTCAGTTAAGTAGCAAGAGGGACCTGTCCCAAACCCTCAATGTAGGACCTGGGGTGGCTGCAGGGCACGAAGATCCTGTGTTGGACCTCCAAGAGAGCCACTCCCGACAGGTTTTGCTTCTGAGGTCTGAGGTAGAAGAAAAGACACGGCTTTGCATAAAACCAATAGGAAGCACCTAAATAGATGCAAATTATGTACAAAGAAAGTCTGCCGCCTGCCATAGTCCACAGGGACCAATGTCTCTAGAAAACAGTAGAAAACGAACACAAGATGTAAAACAAACCAACTTTAACTATAACAGCAGCCGGGGGCTGCCTAGTCCATATATTCCCGCCGGGGAAAGGGCTCATTCCGCCGGACAGAGGCTGACCGGCCCTCCACAGGTGGGTGCGCGGGGGCATCACTCCTGGAGACTTTGTGGACATCCAAGGCGTACCACCCCCGCACCCCACTGTGGCTGGTGAAGGACACTATATCACCCAGGGTGAGGTTCCGGCCAGGGTGTCCCTTTTTTAGCTGGGGTTCTACGTTGCGATGATTGAAGAAGACGTCTTGCTCCAGCCTAGGACTCCTGATGAAGCCCCATCCCGCCTCCTCGTGGAAGCGGACCACCTGCCCTTCTTCACGGGGGCTCGGGTGGGACTCCTCCCTTTGGCGGGCTTTGGACTTAGCAGCTTTGGCCCGCACTCGGAGCTGCTCACATCGAACCTCCCTTTCTTGCTGCTCCCGGTTTAGTTGGAGGATCTGTTGGAGGCACTGCTCCCTTCTCCTCTCTTTGGCCCGCGTCTCCCGGGGGGAGCCTTCTAGGTTGCCCCCCTGGTTGTCCCAGGCCCTCTCTTCTGCCGCCGGGCAGGTAACTGTGGGGCCCGAAAGCAGCGTTAGGGGACGCTGCAGCAGGCCCGAGTCCGCGGGCCTTTCCAGGTTGGGGCCCGTGGATTCCCATGCAGGCCCGGGGTCTCCCGGTAACGGAGGTGGGAGACCACGGAGGTCTCCGGAGATGGCGGCAGCTTGGAGCTCCGGGGCCAGAGCTTGCTCCCAGGTCACTGCACTGGGCAGCAGGTACTCGGACCACAAGTCCAGGAGGGGCGCGGTTTGCTCAGCGGCCGGGGTAAGGATTTCCGACTCACCCGTCTCTTGGCCGCAGGCGCCCTCCGAAGCCTCCTCTTCCTGGTCTGCTGCTCCTTGGCGGAGGGTCTCACTCTCCCTCAGTTGCTCCTCCTGCTGCCGCGCAGCCGCCTCCATGCACCTCCGGGCCAGATTGCCCGGTCCATAGCTGGGAATTATGGGAACTCCCAAGTGTGGGTGTAAACTGTCTCTCTTTCCACCGGTACTGGCGGCCGGGCCAGCCGCAGTAGGCTCTTGCTGAGTTCCCTCCGCGGCGTCCATGACTGCTTCCAGTGGTGGCGATGCTAGGACTCTAATCGCTGCAGCTTGTTGCTTCCTTCGTCTCCACCTCTTTTTGGGGCGGTTCCAGGGCGGCTGGCTGACGGACCCTCCCAGGGACATCCCATCTGTTTTGACGGACATCTCTGCGCGGACTGTCTCTGCTGGATGGGGCGGTCTGCTCTTTTGGCGCCATTGGGGAGCCAGGCCCACGATGGGAGGTGCCAAGATGCTGTCCTTTCTGCACATTATGGTGTCCGTTCTTCTTGGGCGGGCGCCATTTTAGGTGAAAAAGCGACAGTCTGTTTAGAAAGGCGCGCAGTACCCGGTAGCAATGGGCAATCTTCTTCCGTTGCTGCGGGCACAGGATCCTGCCGACTACGCCAGTTTGTTGTGACGCCTCTACTCGAAAGCCCTTTTCTTTACCCTGGGAGATGGGGGACTCGGAGTCGGGTCCTGTGATGGAGAGATGGGGTGCAGCTGTGGCCCGGACCCGACCCGTGCTCAGGGCCGTCACAATTTAAAGGATGGTGTGGGCTTATCCGGGTTGAGTGGTATTTATCGACTACGCCACCTGTGGTGTCTGGTGATGCGCCACCAGCGCTGCTAGCAGTCCTCTGAGGCTGGATGTTGTGGCAGCAGGCGATGGTATAACTCCCCACAGGCGGAGCTGGGCCTCAGGGCAGAGGTGCGGACGGAGGAGGTAGCAGTAGTGAGGAAATTCTGGTGCTGTGCGGTGCGGTGTAATAATAAGAGTCCGGAGGCCTTAGGGATAGTCTTCCAAATCTTTACTCACGGTTTTGGTAAGCAGCAGCAAGGCTTCTCCCTGCTCCTCACGGTGCTCTGCGGCCACCAGAGACGAGGGCTCAGCACACCCAGGATATTCAAGCACTTCGATCAGGACCCTCTGAGTGTTCCTAAACTATCCCTTTTGACCTCTCCTGTCCGTGTACGTGCAAAGGCTGGGTCTCCCTCTGGACTATGCACAGATATAGGGTAAGGCGGCAATTCCGTTCCGCCCGTCACCCGACGGGATCCACTGTAGCCTACCGGGCTTCTCTGACAGAGACGTGAAGTGGCAAAGTCAGATATCGGGGGCCGATACCCCTCTTGCAGCAGGAGTCCCTCTGGCCAGGCCAGAATGGAGAGTACAGGTGGCGTACGCCGCTCCGTCTGTGCTCCCTGGGATCCTTTTGCTTGTAGAGCTGTCACTATAGCTCCCGACCTTCTTAAGCAAGGGAACTTGACCGGGGTAGAGACACTGTTAACTCATACCCGCTCCTCGTGTCAAGGTCAGAGCACGAGGACCGTGCATCTTCAACACACTGCAGGCTCCTACACAAGGCCGCTGCCAGCTGTGAAGATCACAACCAAAGAACTAAGAATCAAGAATGGAACCAAGAACCTTGTGTTCAAGATGGCTGGCTATTATATATCAAATTATGTGTGTAACTAAAACTGTGTTCTACCCTTCACCCACTACATGGTTCCCCCTACTTTTGGGTCCCCTCACTTGTGATCCTGCTGAGGCAACACTATGGTGCATACTTGCCTCCCATAGGTCAGGAGTGTGTAGTGTTGAATGTAGATTCAGGGTCCTGACCAGTGCACCTTCCTTACCTGGGTGAGGAGACACTACACCTGCTGACAGGCTGCAGTATCCTCCCTTGTGGCGACCGAGCCCTCAGGGGCGCCACAATTGCTCTCTCCGTATAATGTTTCCAAAGTAGGCAAGTCGTAGCTTGGTTATCCTTGCCTTGATCAACATATCTGGCTTGATTTATTCCAAAATTGTTTTGTTTGTTCATCTTGCCATCCATGGTATTGATAACATCCTTCTCCAGCATCATATTTAGAAGGCATTGATTCTTCTTCTGTCTTGTTTCTTTATCGTCCAGGTTTCACATCCATATGTTACCACAGAAAAGATCAGACTATGTACGAGCCGTGTCTTCGTTGTCAATGAAATGTTCCTCGATTTGAAGCCCTTGTCCAGTGACTTCATTGTTGATTTGCCCATAGCTATTCTTCTATTGACTTCCAGTGTTGGCGCTGCATCTTGCATGATCCTTGATCCGAGTAGGTTGAAGTCCTTTATAATTTCCAGTTCGTCACCGTCCATCTCAAATGTAACCCAGTCGTACCTGGCAGTAGTCAATATCTTTGTCTTCTTTGTGTTGAGTATCAGTCCCATGTTGGAGCTTTCCATCTTGACACTCCGTAATACGTCCTTCATTCCATGTACGCTTGTTGCTATCAATGTTGTATCGTCAGCATATTTAAGATTGTTGATAATTAGTCCAGCAATTTTGATTCCTTCTTCTTTTTCGGTAAGTCCAGCCTTCCTGAAAATAGCTTCTCCATATAAATTGAAGAGAAATGGTGACAGGATGCAGCCTTGTCTGACGCCTCGCTCTAATTTGAACCATGGCGTGTTGTCGTGTTCCGTTTGGACTTTTGCTTCTTGCCAACTGCAACCTCTTGTGCCTAAGGGGCTCAAAAATATAACAAGAGTATTATAAAAAGGCACATAGTGGGAGAGAGTCCTGTCACAGACTTTGCACGGGTAAAAAAATTAGTTAAATATTTTGTTCCCACAAACAGAAACAAACACTATAGCATTTGCTGAGAAGCAAAATAAAATAGATAAAATTGGTAAATATTCTATTTTTGCTTTTCATATAAATTCATTTTCCTAACAGCACCGCCGGAGCGGCAGCAAAGTTCTCTTAAAATACGCTATGCTGATCTGCCAGTACCTGTTACTCAGAGGACCCTGACATTTTCCAGACATCCCTAAAGGGAAAAGGACACCTGATTCCACTTAAAACTGAAGCGTCTCTCAACCCCATACCAGCACCTCTTTCTTGAAAGTGAAGAGTGTCGGAGAGAACAAGAGCATAATTAGCCTAAAAAATAATTGTCCAGAACTTCCATGAAACTTCAGACTGATTCCATGATCATAGTTTGAGGCTAGCAGACTAACAGTATGGCTAGGAAGCCTGCAAAAGAAGAATTGCAACCCCCTTTCCCAGGAGGTTCGTTCTATCCCCTTTGATGTTTTCTGTGCATGATCATTTCGTGAGATCACGCTGCTGACACAAATGTTTACACTTCTTATATGACAGCGTATTGGAGTTCTGAGTTTAAAAACTACAATTCTGCATTAAAGTCCGGCACTGGACCCATATAGTTGAAGAAGAACAGATTTATTTCGCATTCATGCATACAGATAGTGGGGCAGCTGGATGCCACTTTGCTGACACATCCAAAAAACACTGTAACATACAGATTTGCTTAGTATTTTCCTTACCTGTCATTTAGCAACAACCCCATAGAAAAGCATGATCTTGTTGCCCTCATCCTCTACAAAAAAAAAAGTAAAAAATTATTTTGGAGCACATATCTGTTACGGAACCGGGTGGTGGAACCTCTGTGCTGCGGTGCAAGGAGGGACCAGAGGGGCGTAACTAGGTATCAATTCGGACTGACCAAGGTCGCACGGCGGCTCAATCGACTCCGTGAACCGGGGAAGGACCGAGCAGAGGGACCAGGTGCTACTCTGGACTAGTCCTTGTATGAGAGCAGGTGACTCCCACGGGTCAGAAGGCAGGGACTGACCGGTACAGCAGATGAGCACGGCAGGCTGGCTGACGGGTGATCCGGGTAGACGGACTGGCAGACACCACGGGTAACTGGCAGGAGCCTCCAGGTAGGCTGGCTGGTAGGCACGGCAGGTAACTGGTACGTTCTCCGGGTAGGCGGGCAAGCCTGGCCCCTAGACAGGCTGGCGGGTTTGGACCGTAGGCAGACCGTCGGGCTGGAGAGTGTACTTGGCTGGCGGAGACAGGTAGCAGGTAAAGGCTCCGGATAAGCGGACTCGCCAAGTCCATAGACAGACTGACGGGCTGGGCTGTAAGCAGACTGTTGGACTGGACTGGTAGTCAGGCTGGCGGACTGGACTGGTAGTCAGGCTGGCGGACTGGACTGGTAGTCAGGCTGCCGGACTGGACTGGTTGTCAGGCTGGTGGACTGGACTGGTAGTCAGGCTGGCGGACTGGACTGGTAGTCAGACTAGCAGCGGGACCTGAGGACTGAAGCAGAGTAGTACACAGAGCTACTATCTTTTATATGAGAAGTCCTCCGGCCATTGGCCGGGGACTCCTTAAGATGGAGTGCGTGGCCCCTTTTAGAGGGAGGGAGCGCGCGCCCTAAGCACAGTGCCCGGGAAGCTGCACGCGCCGTCAGCAGCAGCAGGAGAGCCGGAAGACGCCGGCCCAGGAGCGCGGCGGTAAGGGGGACGGCGTCTCTGCCTGTCAAGGGGCAGAGACGCCGATGCTACAATACCTGTCACGGGTGTGTCAGAGGTGACAGACAGTCGCCCTGCAGTTGGTTGCAGGAGATCTCTACATTTGGCATTACAGACATCTTCTTAGAGGCTGGCTGTCTCTAGGACCCAGTGGCTACCTCCCTTTGGCTAATTAGCTCCCTGGCCTGAGTGTATAAATACCTGGTGTGTCTGAGAAGGTGGTGCCGGCGATATTCATTACTACTTGTGAGGCTTTAGCAAGAGCAGCACTTCGTCCTCTCTGGAGCTTAAGGCCGCGTGCGCATTTGGCTGGAGTCGTCTAAAGCTAAGCAATCCCCCCTCTTTGTCAACCCTTATTGTCTATAGAGTTTAGTGGAGATCGACTAGTGCTCACCTCCTCCCTTCCCTAGCCTTAGCCATACGCCAGGGAAATTCAGGGCGAGGCACGCGTGTGGCAATTGGTGAAGAGCCAATATAGGGACTGTAGTTGAGACAGGGTGACACTAGACCAGACTAGGAGGTCTCCACTCCCCCCGTTCCCTAGTGTCTGGGTTCCCTTTCCCTCTTTGCTGCACTAAGTCTTTCCCACACCCTGCGTGACAATACCAGTCTTTTATGTCTAGAAACTATCGTGATTCTCATACTTCATAACTTGCCATCCAATCTTTTTGAATATCTGCATTCTTCCATCACTACAAGTGCTGGAACTTCATTTCCCTCACTTACCAAAATGCACTACTCCTGCTATGACTCAAAAACTTGATTGCCCTGAAAGGAAAGCTAGCCTGTCTGTTATGTCCGTAAGTTGTCAGGAAAGCAAAGAGAAAGACTTGGCCCACTTCATGCAATCCGTATCGATGTCTTTGCTGCTGGAATCACAGAATTATAGAATGTTAGAGTTGGAAGGGTCCTCCAGGGTCCTCGTGTCCAACACCCTGCTCAATGCAGGATTCACTAAACCATCTCAGACAGATGTCTGTCCAGCCTCTGTTTGAAGACTTCCATTGAAGGAGAACTCACCACCTCTCGTGGCCGCCTGTTCCACTCATTGATCATCCTCACTGTCAAAAAGTTTTTTTCTAATATCTAATCTGTATCTTCTCCCTTTCAGTTTCATTCCATTGCTTCTCGTGTTTCCATGTGCAAATTAGAATAAAGATGATCTCTCTACACTGTGACATCCCTTCAGATATTTGTAGACAGCTATTAAGTGTCCTCTTCTTTTTTGCAATTCAAACATTGGCAGATCCATTAACCGTTCCTCGTCGGACATAGTTTGCAGTCCGCTCACCATCCTGGTAGCTCTTCTCAGAACTTGCTCCTGTTTTTCTATGTCTTTTTTTAAAATGTGATGCCCAGAACTGGACCCAGTATTCCAGATGAGGTCTGACCAAGGAGGAGGAGAGGGAGATAATTACTTCACATGATCTAGACTCTATGCTTCTCTTAATACATTTAGACGGATTACAAGTTTTCAAGGGATATAAACAACCTCCAGAGACGTCTGTCAGCTGCTTTCCTATTGTGATCCTATGCACAGTCAGCCAAGTCAAGATTGCATTTTTATGATTGAGTCAAAAGGTATGATCAGACAAATGAGCGCTCGGCCGACAGCTATCTATGTTGCATGGCCCCATACACATTAGACTAATGCCGGCTGAACTCACTAGTCTAATGTGTATGGGGGCCTCCTTCTTAGTAACTCCCCCATGTATATTTATGTAAATAATTACTTGCGCCAGTTTCTACAACAGATCTTTTCCACAAATATTATTCGCAATAATGTTCCTCTATATAGATGACAGTACCTTCTTCTGACACTGTATATTGGGTACTGTCTGGCTTACACTGCTTATTAGCACTGTGTATGAGAACACAACCTACCTGACACTGTGTATGGTTTTCCTCTGAGTCTCCCACTGTATATGGGGTATTTTCTTTTTTGATATTGTAGATCAGAATCTCTCTAGGCGAAACTTTGTATGGGGATACTGTCTGCTCCAGATATTTTATGATACTGTGTATTATTTTATTCATAATCTAGAACCATGTACTGTTTATGGGGGGTACTCTTTGACTGGCACTATATAAAGTTTTACTCTCAATTTAGCGCTGTGTATTGGGGTATTGTCTGCCTGACACTGTGTATGGAGTACTATCTGTGTGGCACTGTGTATGGAGTGCTATTTGTCTGATTCTGTGTATGAGGGTACTATCTTCTTTGAACTGTGCATTGAGGCACTATCTTCCTGGCACTGTGTATGGGGGTATTATCTGGCTGACACTGTGTATGGGGGTACTACCTGCCTCGCATTATGTATCAGAGTACTATCTGCCTGGCACTGTTTATCGATTTACTCTAAATCTAGCACTGTTTATGAGTGTACTATCTTCTTGGAACTGTGTATAGAGGAGGTGCAATCTGTCTGACACTGTATATGGGGGTACTATCTGTCTAAAATTGCATATGGAGTACTATCTTTCTGACACTGTTTATGGGAGCACAATCCGTTCTGGCGCTACAATTGGGGGTACTATCTGCCTGGCACTGTTTATTGATTTTCTTTCAGTCTAGCACTGTGTATGGGGGTATTATTTTATATCTAGCACTGAGTATTGGGGTACTATCTTTCTGACGCCCTTTATGGAGATACAATCCGTTCTGGCACTATATATGGGGGTACTATCTGCCTGTCACTATTTATTGATTTTCTTTTAGTCTAGCACTGCAAATGAAAGTACTATTTGCCTGGAAATGTGTATTGGGGTACTATATGCCTGGCACTGGGTATTTTTACTCTCAGACCAGCACGGTATACAGGTTACTCTGTGGGTAGTCTGATCACTGTATATGATGGCACTCTCTGTCTGGGGCACTGCTTATGGGGGCACCCTATGGCTAAAACGGTTTGTAGGGCCACTCTGGCTATTATTATGGGGGCACATTTATTATTGGCGTGTGGGTGTTATTTGGAGACTAATGTTGTTGAATACGGAGTACATTTTTGTAGGTATGTAATAGAGAAAATTATTTTTGCCCCAAGCACAACTTATCCAAAATTCCCCCCAATAAATTAAGGTTTGTCAGCCGACCTGTGGGATTCACAGCTATTAATGAATGAGATGTGGAAGCCGTCATTAAACCTAGGATTGTAATATTCGACACGTTTCTACCTGTTCACGTATTAGTCAGCATCCGAGGTCAGAGTTATTCTAAAAGTTTTGGTGATTGGGACTATTTATAGCAGGGAATTTACTGGCGACGGCAGGACTGTGACGATTGGGGAGGAGGACTGAGGAAAACTTTATGACAGTAAAGAATGCATACGCACAATGATGAACTACTTGAGAAATGTCTTGAATAAAGGGCTGGACTCGGAATCCAAAATGCTGCCTGCCAAGAAGAGTCTCTGCCAGACGTGAGTCTCTCTGATCCCTTCAGACAAATAAACACTTTACTTATTACTCTGCCCGGCCTGATGTGAATCAGGGAATGTCTAGCTGAATTCTTAAAATCTTTTGGCCCTCCTTAGTCTCCGCTGGTTGTACATTGAAATAATCAGATTGTAAAATGTAAGCAAAAGTCATCAATATCATATGTTTCATTTTTTACGTTTGAAAGTTATAATGTATAAAAAATATTATATGCACAAAAATCACAGTTAATGCGAGAAACCATGATAAGTTCAAGCATCTATCTTCTGAAAGATAGGTAGATAGAGCTGAGGAGCAGAGGGCAGAAAAGTCCCCACCTCTCTGCTAACTCCATAACTGCAGAGTCCAGACCTCCTCTGGTATTAACATCAGCACAAACACTGCGCCCCCGCCAGGAGCTAAATTACCAAGCAGCTGCATGCAGCCATACATCACCAAGCACAATGCCGAGCGTCGATGCAGTGGTGTAAAGCCACCAAAACTGGACTCTGGATGAGACGTGTTCTGTGCAGTGACAGATCGCACTTCTCTATCTGCGTCTGATGGAGGAGTCTGGCTTTGGTGATTCCAGGAGAACATTACACCCTTACTGCATTGTTCCCCCCTGTACAGATGGTGGAGGTGGATAATGCTATGGGTTTGTCTTTCAAGGGTCGGCCTCATCTCCTTAGTTCCAGTGAAAGGAAATCATAATGTTTCAGCACAAGACATTTGGATTTAGAATGGAAGGTCATAACAACTTTTATAGTTGTAATGTGTAGGCATCCCCAGGGCCGCCATCAGGGCATTACTGCCCTTACTGGTGTATGGGGCCCAGTGAGCAGAGGTGGGGGGCCAGGTTCTTCTGCTCACTGGGCCCCAGCGGCAGGATTCTGCCGGTTCAGCTATTGAACGTGCGTCCATGGACGCACGTTCACTTGAAATCTATTGCCATGTGGGAGTCTTCCCGCACCACAATAGTTAACAGCCGCCAGCCAATCACAGGCCGGAAGCTGACGTCAGCGCACATGTCGCTGGCGTATGACGTCACTGTCATACGCTGGTGACCATGCCTCGAATGGAGACATTGGGGACAGGATGAATACATTAGGGGCAGAATGGAGACATGGGGGCAGAATGGAGAGACATGGGGGTAGGATGGAAACAATGGTGTCAGGATGGAGAGACATGGGGCAGAATGGAAAGACATGGGGATAGGATGGAAACAATGAGGGCAGGATGGAATCAATGGGGCAGAATGGAGAGACATGGGGCAGAATGGAGAGACATGGAGGCAGAATGGAAAGACATTGGGGTCAGGATGGAGACATTGGGGGCAGGATGGAGACATTGGGGGCAGAATGGAGAGATGGGGGAAGAATGGAGAGATTGGAGGCAGGATGGAGACATTGGGGGTGGGATGGAGACATTAGAGGCGGTATGGAGACATTGGGGGCGGAATGGAGACATTGGGGATGGAATGGAGACATTGGAGGCAGGATGGAGACATGGGGAAGGATGGAGACAATGGGGGCACGATGGAGATATGGGGCAGGATGGAGACATTGGGCAGGATGGAGACATGGGGGTAGTATGGAGACAAGGAAGCAGGATGAAGACATGGGGGCAGAAAGGAGACATTGGGGGCAGAATGGAGACATTGGGGGCAGGATGGAGACATGTGAGAAGGATGGAGACAATGGGGGCAGGATGGAGATATGGGGCAGGATGGAGACATCGGGCAGTATGGAGTCATGGGGGCAGGATGGAGACAAGGAAGCTGTTAGAATCTATGTTGTTTTACTTTTCGGCCATCTTTTTGTGGTTTGCTGGCTTCTAGTCTTTTCCTCTGGTGCTGGGTGTCTTGGTCATGTGATCTCCTCACTCTTTATTACTCAGCACCTGTCTCCCATTCCTCGCTGGACATCAGTGTTGTTACGCTTGTGCTTTGGCTGAGTTGCCTTGTTAGTTATTTGTGCTTAGGACAATTGATATCCTGGGACTTCTTGTTCCATCGGTTTTGTTTTCATTTATCTTCATTTCTGCAACCAACTTCTCTTTTAGGAGGTCACCTGTTTTTGCTCCCAGTCCTAAGATCTTTTAGGGACACCCTTTCCCCTTCCTTTAGGTCTTCGTTTGAGTTCAGTGGAGGATTGTCGGTGGGGCTATTCACAAGGAATAGGGCACCCACCCCAGCGTAGGGTTTAAGAAGAGTCTCAGTGCAGGGCAGCTTTTACCTCCTATTCCTTAGTTCTTAGATGCAGAACACAACAGTATGTCCATCCCCGTTTAAAAACAAAAATATTAAAAAAAAAAAAAAAAGTTTTTTTTCCCTTTCCTTTTCCTGGGTTTTCTTCAGTATGAGTACCATCCAGGAGCTTGCTTAACGCTTGCAAGGGTTGACTCTCAAGGTTGCCGGTCTTCAGCAATACATGAGTAAATACCCAGCAGAACCCTATGAAGAACCTAAGGTAGGATTACCTGAGTGTTTCTTGAGGAAACGACAACATTTTTTAAAATTTAAAAATGCTTGTTTGTTGTATTTTCAGCTCAGACCTAGATCTTCTGGGAGTGAACCACAGCGTGTAGGGACTATTATGTCTCTATTGCGTAAAGAACCACAAATCTGGGCATTTTCCTTGTCTCTTGATGATCATTGTTTGAGGTCTGTGGAGGCTTTTTTTGATGCCATGGGTTTGCTGTATGATGATCCTGATCGGGTTACATCAGCTGAGGCAGAGCTCAGTCGTCTCAAACAGGGTTCTCTTGATGCTGAGAGTTATTGCACCCTGTTCAGACGATGGTCTGCAGAGGTCAGGTGGAATGACCCTGCACTCAAGTTTCAGTTTCTGGCAGGCTTGAATGAAGGGGTTAAAGATTTTCTCATTAAATTCCCTGCACCTGATACTTTGCAAGTCGCCATGCAGTTAGCTATCCATGTGGATAGAAGGTTGAGGGCCAGACTGAATGAGGAGAAGTTTCCTATATTGCTGGATTCTGTTTCTCACGACAATCCTGTCGACACTGAGGAACCTATGCAGGTGGGGGCAATGTCATCCCGTTCGAAGGAGAGGGACAAGAGGTTCTCTGAGGGACATTGCTTGTATTGTGGTAAGGCTGATCATTTTTTAAAGCAATCCGAGGTTCGCTTAAAGAAAGAAAAAAAAATGGTCAGTAGAAATAACACTCTTGTTCGAATTGCGTTTTTACGTTCTTCTGGGTTTTTTTTTCCTGGTAATACCACCTGTCAGGGTTATTCGATTGAGTTTCAGGTAATGGTGGATTGTGGTTCTGCACTTAATTTGATTGATCAGCAATTTCTTGAAAAGTATAAGTTCGGTTCTGAACCTTTGTAGTCTCCTTTTCCTGTGGTGGGATTGATAATACTCCCCTGGAGCATGGGAGCATTCTTCGAAAGGTCACTGGGTTTCTGCTTACTATGAATATGGAACATCAGGAGCAGATTGACTTATTTATACTTGCTAAATTGCCTTCCCCGGTCGTCCTGGGGTTGCCCTGGTTAAAAGTGCATAATCCTTTGGTGGACTGGTCGTCTGGTTCCATAAGATCCTGGGGTCAGGGGTGTTATGGTAAGTGTTGTAATGTTCACATTGCGGCTGTTGTGAAGGAGGAGTTACCTGAACCCATTCAAGATTTTTGGAGGGTTTTTCGGAGGTGGAGTCGAAAGCTTTACCACCTCATATAGATTACGATTGCGCTGTTGAGTTCGTCCCTGATGCTAATCTCCCAAAGAGTCAGTTGTTCAATCTGACAATTCCCGAGAGGGAGGCTTTGAAAGAATACCTTCAGACTAGTTTAGCTGCAGGTCACAAGATACCCTCTAAATCTCCTGTGGCGGTTGGGTTCTTTTTGTCAAAAAGAAGGATGGGGTTCTCAGGCCATGTCTGGATTTTCAGGAGATTAATAAGACCACTGTGCGCAATCCTTACCCGTTACCACTTATTCCGGATTTGTTTAACCAATTGACCAGAGCTAAATGGTTTTCTAAGATTGACCTTCTTGGGGGCATATAATTTGCTGCGGATGAAGGACGGTGATGAATGGAGGACAGCTTTTAACACCCCGGAAGGTCATTTTGAGTGTTTGGTGATGCCTTTTGGGCTTATTAACGCTCCTGCATTTTTTCAAAATTTCATCGATGACATTCTGAGACCCTTGATCGGTAGGAGTGTTATTGTTTATCTGGATGATATTTTGATTTATTCATCAGATCTTGAGTCTCATTGGCAGAGAGTCCGCGAAGTTCTTCAGATACTGAGAGATAACACACTCTTTGCTAAATTGGAGAAGTGTCAGTTTGCTGTCCAGAAAATTAGTTTTTTGGGTTACTTTGTCTCTTCTGATGGTTTTGAGATGGACCCGGTGAAAGTTCAGGCTGTGTTGGAGTGGCCGAGGCCTGAAGGTTTGAAGTCCGTACAGAGGTTTTTGGGGTTTGCCGATTATTACAGGAAATTCATAAAGAATTTCTCTGTCATCGCTAAACTCATTCCTTATCTCACCAAGAAGGGTGCAAATACAGTCCAATGGTCCACTGAGGCTATTGAAGCTTTTGAGTATCTCAAGGAGAGGTTCAGCTCTGCTCCTGTTCTTATCCAGACGGATTAGACCAAGCCATTTTTGGTTGAGGTGGATGCCTCATCTATAGGCGTAGGGGCAGTCCTGACCCAGGAGGGAGAGGATGGGGTGCATCCCTGTGCTTTCTTTTCAAAAAAATTTCTGAGACAGAGCTCAACTATGATGTTGGGAATTGTGAGTTGTTGGCTATTACACTCGCATTCAAGCATTGGTGACATTTTTTTGAGGGTGCTCGACATCTTATATAGGTTTTCACTGATCATAAGAATTTGATTTATCTGGACTCAAATAAACGTTTGAATGCCCGTCAGGCTAGGTGGGCACTGTTTTGCCCGGTTCAATTTTTCCGTAACCTTTGTCCTGGGGACAAAGAATGTTAAGGCTGACGCTTTGTCTCGTAGTTTCTCTCCAGCGGTGAATGCTGAGAGGGAGGAGTGTATTTTTCAGAGAGGCGTGGTGGTGGCCGCATTGGATTCAGAGTTGGAGAATAGCATCCTAGGAGCTCAGAGTGCAGCACCAACTAACACTCCGTGTGATAAATTGTTTGTGCCTAGAGCCTCGAGGAGAGCGTTGCTTGTTGAATATTATGAGTCTCGGTTGGCGGGTCACCCAGGGATTTCAGAAACTAGGAAGTCTATCGGTCGGTGTTTTTGATGTCCAGGTTGGCAAAGAGAAGTCATCAAGTGGGTGCATCAGTGTTCTGTGTGCGCTAGGTCAAAGGCCTCTCACGCTCCGGCAGCTGGGTTGCTGTCCCCCTTGGAAGTTCCTAGTTTGCCATGGACGCACCTTGCCATGGATTTTATCACCGATCTGCCTGTATCTGCCTGCCTGGTGTTTTTCTGTCGTCTGGGTTGTTGTGGACCGGTTTAGTAAAATGTGTCACCTGGTTCCGTTCAACAAGTTACCTTGCGCCAAGACTCTTGCTAAAGCTTTTGTGAAGGAGATTGTCAGGCTCCATGGTGTTCCCACTGACATTGTTTCCGATAGAGGACCACAGTTTGTGGCTCGCTTTTGGCGTGCTTTTTGTGACAGATTGAAAATTCATTTGTCATTCTCGTCAGGGTATCATCCAGAGTCCAATGGACAGACTGAAAGGAAGAACCAGGACATTGAGCAGTTTTTGAGATGTTTTGTGGCAGACAATCAGGAAATGTGGTCAGAATTTCTACCACTTGCGGAGTTTGCCCTTAATAATCATACTTCTTCCTCGGCTGGGTGTTCTCCTTTTTTTTGTTGTACTGGCAGGTATCCATCTTTTGGTCCATTTTCCAAAGTTGGGGCTGCTGTACCGGAGGAGGACATTTTTTCTGGTGATTTGTAGAGGGTTTGGACCAGTGTACGCCTGAATCTTAAAGAGGTTAGCAGGAGATCAAAAAGTTATTTTGACAAAAAAGAAAGGAGTCCTTGTTTGCTGTTGGGGACATGGTTTGGTTGTCCTCTAGGAATCTTCGTTTGAAAATTCCTTCTAAAAAACTGGGTCCTAAATTTGTGGGTCCTTTCAAAGTGGTTCAGATTGTCAACTCGGCTGCGGTGAGGTTGGGCATTCCCTCGTCCTGGAGGATTAATTCTGTGCTTCATGTGTCGTTACTTAAGTAGGTGGACATGCCAGATAAGCAGGCGAAGTCTACTGTTCCTCCTGTTGATGAGGACGGTGAATTTGATATTTCTCACATTTTGGATTCCAGGTGGCATAGAGGGAGATTACCGTATCTTGTGTCCTGGAGAGGTTTCGGTCCCGAGGATAATTCCTGGGTGAAGGCCGAGGACGTCTCGGCCTAAAGGCTAATTAAGGCTTTTCACAGGAGATTTCCTGGTAAGGCTTGGCCTAGAGGATTCGGAGGATCCTCGTAAAAGGGGAGGTACTGTTAGAATCTATGTTGTTTTACTTTTCGGCCATCTTTTTGTGGTTTTCTGGCTTCTAGTCTTTTCCTCTGGTGCTGGGTGTCTTGGTCACGTGATCTCCCCACTCTTTATTACTCAGCACCTGTCTCCCATTCCTCGCTGGACATCAGTATTGTTACGCTTGTGCTCTGGCTAAGTTGCCTTGTTAGTTCTTTGTGCTTAGGACAATTGATATCCTGGGACTTGTTGTTCCACCAGTTTTGTTTCCGTTAATCTTTGTTTCTGCAACTAACTTCTCTTTTAGGAGGTCACCTGTTTTTGCTCCCAGTCCTAAAATCTTTTAGGGACACCCTTTCCCCTTCCTTCAGGTCTTCGTTTGAGTTCAGTGCAGGATGGTCGGTGGGGCTATTCACAAGGAATAGGGGCACCCACCGCAGCATAGGGTTTAAGCGGAGTCTCATTGTAGGGACAGCTTTTCCCTCCTATTCCTTAGTTCTTAGTTGCAGAACACAACAGAAGCAGGATGAAGACATGGGGCAGAATGGAGACATTGGGGCAGAATGGAGACATTGGGGCAGAATGGAGACATGGGGGCAGAATGGAGACTTGGGGGCAGGATGCAGACATGGGAGCAGAATGGAGACATGGGGGCAAAATGGAGACAATGGGGGCAGGATGGAGACAATGGGGGCAGTATGGAAACAATGGGGGGCAGCATGGAGACAATGAGGGCAGGATGGAGACATTGGGCCAGGATGGAGACAGATAGGGGCAGGATGGAGACAAATGGATGGGGGCAGGATGGAGACAATGGAGGCAGGATGGAGACATTGGGGGCAGGATGGAGACATTGGGGGCAGGATGGAGAGACATGGGGCAGGATGTGGGACATTACTGTAGGGGCTAATAAAGGGATCTTATTACTGCTTTGATGTATTTTATTTTTGAGGATACTATTTTCAGTGGGGTGGGGGTTCCTGTTACCGTGCAGGGCGACACTGTCGCTTTTTTTTCTTCATCTGGTGTAGTGTAGAAGTTGGGGAAAAATTGGAGAATGTGCTCTGTAAGCTTCTCTAGATAACTGTGTTATTTTATGCAGAGACGAGTCCTGGCTGGAAGAAGTGATGGCGGTCTGTGCTGGATGAAGAGGAAAAGCGAAGATGAATGACTTCAACTAGAGACGTCACCGGTAAGTCAGTGTGTTAGGCCACGGCCCCACTATCAGTATTTGGTCAGTATTCGGTCAGTATTTTTTCTCAGGAGTGGGAGCCAAAACCAGGTGAAGAACAATCAGAGAAAAGGTATAAAAGAAACAAGTCACCAATTCTGCATTTCTCATCCACTCCTGGTTTTGGCTCCCACTCCTGAGAGAAAATACTGACTGAATACTGACCAAATACTGATAGTGGGGCCGTTGTCTTACCTGTACACTGACACTATACTCTTTATACTATGCACAGAGATCCTGTGTATAATGGCACTTATGGTAATATTAGTACTGTGTTTTTTTTATTAATGATCAGTTTTGTAGTATTCGGTCTCTATGTGGTGGTAATATGTGGTCTGGTTATGGTGTGGCGGTATTTGTCCCTTGTATGTGGTATTATTCGGTGACAATGTGGTGGTAATATGTGGTCTGGTCATGGTGTGGTGGTATTTGTTCCTTGTATGTGGTATTAATCGGTCACTATGTGGTGGTAATATGTGGCCTGGTCATGGTGTGGCAGTGTTTGTCCCTTTTATGTGATATTATTGGTCATTTTAAAAAATGTATATGACACATTCCCTTATATAAAAATAAATAAAAATATACCTAAAAAGAGTATTGGGTATTATAAGAAATGTTTAATAGGTTAGAGTAGCATAGGGCCCAGCCAGAAGAGTCTCCTTGTTGCGGTCGCAGCTCAAAAAATATTTTGGCCAAAAGAAAAGCTGCTGGCTATGTGTGTGATATAGTGTTCTATGGGAACTGTTACTGTGTGATTGGTGAGGACATGGCTCAGAAAATAGAGTTTTTCCAAGAGTGGGAGGTGTGACTGTGGAAGGTGCGAGCGAGGGATGGAGGCGGAGCTGGGGTGGAGCCTGGGCGGAGTCTCAAGGGGGCCTGAAAATTTTGCCAATATGGGGCCCCGAAATTCCAGCCCTGGGCCTCCCAATACTATTGTCTATATAATCTAGATCGATATAAGATAAATATGAAATAGATAGAAGATAGACATTAGTGGTGACATTCCAATTCAGTATCTTTGAGCCTTTATCAATCCCTTTTGAGTCAACACATTGCCGTATACCTGTGCTGATAAAGTACAGATTTGCACTGAATACTTATTATCTGGAGTGCTGCCACATTTTGCATATGTATTTGGCAGGATAATGCTCAGAGCAAACTTGGAGGTCTGCATGCGAAATGAATGAGAGTCATCGTGCCAAACTTTTTTATTTTATCAATTTACTTTATATCAATCTGCTGTGTATCTTCTGCTCTGCAGCATGATGCAATAGATAAATGATAAGGACATAGATGATAGATATATAGATACACAAACACACTCCTACAATAAATCGGGATACACCAAAACGTTACCATATAATGACGCAGGAACATGTATGTGTCCATGTCTAATCCACCTCTTAGAACCGCGTCTCCTTACTGATTCACTGTCTGTGTATTCTTGGGCATTAAGATCTGATGTGTATGCGCATTCCTCATTCGTATTCTTGAGTTATTTTCTGTGCTTTGTCCTGATGAAGAAGTTTGTAAGTTTGAAACGCATTGACTAATAAACTGCATATCTACATGTCGCTTTCATGTTCCATCCTTGATCTACCGGTGGTGCAGAATTACCCCTTTAATTCCAATTCACATGACTTTTTTTTCTGGACATATATAGAGTCCTGTATTGTTCAATTTTTGCTTGCGATCATTTTTTTACTTAAGACAATACATTGCCTTTGAATCCAAGCGCAGTTCACCACTTCTAAATTTCTTCATCCTTATTTTGTAAAAAGTCTTTATGTGAAAGTATTTTGTCAAAGTTTAAGGTTGCCATTGCCAACCGTCCAGAAATTCCGGGACAGTCTGTAAAAATGGGGCACTTTTTTAACTCAGTTCGTAAAAAAAAAATTCGATTTTTTTTGAAGCTGAAGAAACTTCTGCAGATTATTTTGACTGTAATTATCATCATCTTACAGTTTTCAGTGAATGCAGCTGATGTCTTAACATCAGAATTATTGGTTGTAGACATGTATCACTCATAATCGTAATCATTTATTATTTTTTTCCTGTGTGTCAGTAAAAATTATCGTCTGTCCATGATTTTTTGACGGCTGTTCAAAAAAAATAAAAATTCAAGTTGGCGACCCTGCTTTCTTTAGTGGCCAACATCTACATATACTATAAACAATACACAAGTCACACATAGACGCGACAGAAAAGAGCAAACTGCTGGTCGCTCCTAGTAGTATACATTATAGGTGTGCTGGCACATGATATGATCCAGTCGCTGTCTGGCTCTCTTCCTGGCCGAGATACATGAAGAACATTTATCTACGGTGCCTCTCCAGAGCTAAAGTGGTTATATATGTAGTAAGTGTAAATTTTTACAGTATTATAGCGACATAATTTATGCTCACTTATAATCTTTGTAGATGGTATAAGGGGTTGATAAAGGGAGAGCTGGACTGCATCAGCGCTGATTTTGATGTTCACATAGTCCTTTAATGTATCAGGTGTCAGCGGTCTGGAAGAGATAGAATCCAGATGAGGGTCTATTTCTGAAGAGAAAAGATAACAGAGACGAGACACCATTAAATAATATTCAATTTTTCAAAAAGTAAATGGAAAAAAAAAATGCTCGCTCGATTCCTCACTGTGCATTGGTTATATACAAGGAGGGATGGCTTAGAAAATAATATGCAGATATATATTTATTAGGTACAAGCATTGTCTCTATATAGTTTTATTTTATATGTATATATATAAGCAAAAAGGAAAAAAGAAAGAAAAAATGCCAGCTCACCAGTAATGAAATGTAAGTTCAGTACGCCCTATACCATGGTCCGACCAAACGTATGATATATACAAAAAGGAAAAGAGACAATGTTCCAGTTCCTGGGTAAAATTTCACTTTATTGAAATACTTTAAAATCCATTTTAAAAAAATTACATGGCGGAAAAGAGAAGAAAAGCTCCGGGTTTCGGATGTAGACCTTTGAAAAAGACCGGATAGCTTTCGAAATGCATAGCTTTTCTTCTTTTTTCCGCCATGCACTTTTTTAAAATGGATTTTAAAGTACAGGGTGGCCCATTTATATGGATACACCTAAATTAAATGGGAATGGCTGGTGATATCAACTTCCTGTTTGTGGCACATTAGTATATGGGAGGGGGAAAACTTTTCCAGATGAGTGGTGACCATGGCAGCCATTTCGAAGTCGGACATTTTGGATCCAACTTTATTTTTTTCAATAGGAAGAGGGTCATGTGACACATCAAACTTATTGAGAATTTCATAAGAAAAACCATGGTGTGCTTGGTCTTAACGTAACTTTATTCTTTCATGAGTTTTTTACAAGTTTATGACCACTTATAAAATGTGTTCAAAGTGCTGCCCATTGTGTTGAATTGTCAATGCAACCCTCTTCTCCCACTCTTGACACACTGATAGCAACACCGCAGAAGAAATGCTAGCACAGGCTTCCAGTATCCGTTGTTTCAGATGCTGCACACCTCGTATCTTGATGGTATGGTGTGGTATATGGGGTGCAAAGATAGTGTGGCCATTCTTCATTAATGGAAACCTCAATGCCACTGGATATCTGAAATTGCTACATGATGATGTGTTGCCCTCTTTATGCACTGAAGATGGCACGTTCCCTGAGTTTCTCCAACAAGATGGTGCACCACCACATTATGGGTGTCAGGTCCGAGCACTGCTACATGAACAGTTTCCTGGAAAGTGGATTGGTCATCGTGGGCCAGTTGAATGGCCACCAAGGTCTCCCGATCTGACCCCCTTAAACTTTTATCTTTGGGGTCATCTGAATCAATTGTCTATGCTGTGAAGATACGAGATGTGCAGCATCTGAAACAACGGATACTGATATGATATGATACGGATATATATATATATATATATATATATATATATGTACAGATACATATACAAATATACACTGCTCAAAAAAATAAATGGGACACTCAAGTAACACATCCTAGATCTGAATGAATGAAATATTGTCATTGAATTCTTTGTTCTGTACAAAGTTGAATGTGCTCACAACAAAATCACACAAAAATCATCAGTGGAAATCAAATTTATTAACCAATGGAGGCCTGGATTTGGAATCATCCCCAAAATTAAAGTGGAAAAACACACTACAGGCTGATCCAACTTTGATGTAATGTCCTTAAAACAAGTCAAAATGAGGCTCAGTATTGTGTGTGGCCTCCACGTGCCTGTATGACCTCCCTACAACGCCTGGGCATGCTCCTGATGAGGTTGTGGATGGTCTCCTGTGGGATCTCCTCCTAGGCCTGGACTAAAGCATCCGCCAACTCCTGGACAGTCTGTGGTGCAACGTGATGTTGGTGGATGGAGCGAGACATGATGTCTCAGATGTGCTCAATCGGATTCAGGTCTGGGGAACGGGCGGGCCAGTCTATAGCTTCAATGCCTTCATCTTACAGGCACTGCTGACACACTTCCAGCCACATGAGGTCTGGCATTGTCCTGCATTAGGAGGAACCCAGGGCCAACCGCACCAGCATATGGTCTCACAAGGGGTCTGAGGATCTCATCTCGGTACCTAATGGCAGTCTGGCTACCTCTGGCAAGCACATGGAGGGCTGTGCGGCCCTCCAAAGAAATGCCACCCCACACCATTACTGACCCACTGCCAAACCGGTCATGCTGAAGGATGTTGCAGGCAGCAGATCGCTCTCCATGGCGTCTCCAGACTCTGTCTCGTCTGTCACATGTGCTCAGTGTGAACCTGCTTTCATCTGTGAAGAGCACAGGGCGCCAGTGGCGACTTTGCCAATCCTGGTGTTCTGTGGCAAATGCCAAGCGTCGTGCACGGTGTTGGACTGTGAGCACAACCACCATCTGTGGACGTCGGGCCCACATACCACCCTCATGGAGTCGGTTTCTAACAGTTTGTGCAGACACATGTACATTTGTGGCCTGCTGTAGGTCATTATGCAGGGCTCTGTCAGTGCTCCTTCTGTTCCTCCTTGCACAAAGGCGGAGGTAGCGGTCCTGCTGCTGGGTTGTTGCCCTCCTACGGCCCCCTCCACATCTCCTGGTGTACTGGCCTGTCTCCTGGTAGCACCTCCAGCCTCTGGACACTACGCTGACAGACACAGCAAACCTTGCCACAGCTCGCATTGATGTGCCATCCTGGATGAGCTGCACTACCTGTGCAACTTCTGTGGGTTGTAGAGTCCGTCTCATGCTACCACGAGTGTGAAAGAACAACCAACATTCAAAAGTGACCAAAACATCAGCCAGAAAGCATTGGTACTGAGATGTGGTCTGTGGTCCCCACCTGCAGAACCACTCCTTTATTGAGGGTGTCTTGATAATTGCCAATAATTTCCATCTATTGTCTATTCCATTTGTACAACAGCATGTGAAATTGATTGTCAATCAGTGTTGCTTCCTAAGTGGACAGTTTGATTTCACAGATGTTTGATTTACTGTGAGGTATATTCTGTTGTTTAAGTGTTCCCTTTATTTTTTTGAGCAGTGTATATATAAAGAGAAAAATCAGAGAAACTGAAAATTTTGCAGTGGTCTCTTAATTTTTGCCAGAGCTGTATATATAGATAATAGATAGATAAATAGATAATATACAGAGATATAATTTATAAATAGATATTAGATAGATAGATATTAGATAGATAGATAGACATTAGATAGATATTAGATAGATGCTATATAGCTAGGCATTAGATAGATAGATAATAGATAGATAAATATAGATAGGTATTAGATAGATAGATGAATATTAGATGTTAGATAGATAGATAGAAAAAAATAGATAACAGACAAGTAAAGATTTATGATTAATAGATTTCAGATATATGTTAGATATAGTAAAGGGGTTGTACAGGACTATTTTTTAACAATGGGTCTAAAAATATTTTTAACTATGGGTCCTGTTGAAAAATAAATGATGGTCCAACTAAACGCAAACCGGATGGAATAGCATGCCGCTGCAAGATGCTGTGGTAGCCATGCTGGTTCAGTATGCCTTCAATTTTGAATAAATCCCCAACAGTGTCACCAGCAAAGCACCCCCACACCATCACACCTCCTCCTCCATGCTTCACGGTGGGAACCAGGCATGTAGAGTCCATCCGTTCACCTTTTCTGCGTCGCACAAAGACACGGTGGTTGGAACCAAAGATCTCAAATTTGGACTCATCAGACCAAAGCACAGATTTCCACTGCCCTAACAAGTCTCTTCTGCTTGTTGCCTGTCCTTAGCAGTGGTTTCCTAGCAGCTATTTTACCATGAAGGCCTGCTGCACAAAGTCTCCTCTTAACAGTTGTTGTAGAGATGTGTCTGCTGCTAGAACTCTGTGTGGTATTGACCTGGCCTCTAATCTGAGCTGCTGTTAACCTGCGATTTCTGAGGCTGGTGACTCGGATAAACTTATCCTCAGAAGCAGAGGTGATTCTTGGTCTTCCTTTCCTCGGGCGGTCCTCATGTGAGCCAGTTTCTTTGTAGCGCTTGATGGTTTTTGCAACTGCACTTGGGGACACTTTCAAAGTTTGCCCAATTTTTCGCACTGACTGACCTTCATTTCTTAAAGTAATGATGGCCTCTCGTTTTTCTTTACTTAGCTGCTTTTTTCTTGCCATAATACAAATTCTAACAGTCTATTCAGTAGGACTATCAGCTGTGTATCCACCTGACTTCTGCACAACACAACTGATGGTCCCAGCCCCATTTATAAGGCAAGAAATCCCACTTATTAAACCTGACAGGGCACACCTGTGAAGTGAAAACCATTTCCGGTGACTACCTCTTGAAGCTCATCAAGAGAATGCCAAGAGTGTGCAAAGCAGTCATTAAAGCAAACGTTGGCTACTTTGAAGAACCTAGAATATAAGACATATTTTCAGTTGTTTCACAATTTTTTGTTAAGTATATAATTCCACATGTGGTAATTCATAGTTTTGATGCCTTCAGTGTGAATGTACAATTTTCAAAGTCATGAAAATACAGAAAAATCTTTAAATGAGAAGATGTGTCCAAACTTTTGGTCTGTACTATATTAGATATAGATAGATAGAGAGATAGATAGAGAGATAGATAGAGAGATAGATAGATAGATAGATAATACAATAGATTGATGATACAATAGATTGATGATTGATATTTGGGTAGCTCTGACATAGATATTACAAACCTAGGAAGAACATTAAAATATTTATTGCAAAATGTAATAATTTCATGGGTACGGTAGTGCAGCACTCTGAGAGGACCAGTAGTGACCCCCAGAGCTAATACTTGTAATCTCCTTATCATGTCGGCTGCATTGCTGTTGGTTCCCTATTGAGATGCTAGTATACATTACAAGCTTTCTGTTTCCTTCCAGCCAGGTCTCTTGACAAACTCTATAACTTTGTTGACTGCTCTGGACTTCATCTGATTTTTGGACTTAATGCTCTTCGACGAAACTCAGATAATTCTTGGAACGGCTCCAGTGTGCTCAGCTTACTAAAATACAGCGCCAGCAAGAAGTACAACATCTCGTGGGAATTGGGAAATGGTGAGTCAGAGAAATCCCTATTACTTGTGTACAGAAATGTTTAGAGGTCTGTTGCTGAATGCAGCACAAGCCGCCATCTATCATGTCAATGTGTTTTGTGTCCCCATCATGGCAGCAGTTCCCAGACTGGGGGGTTCATAACCCAAGTTAATCAGTGTCGTGTTGGTGATGTATAGATTTGGGGTTAGGGTACATTAGACCCTCATTGCCTCTGTTATGTGAAAATCTAGTATATCATTTTTTTTTCTTGGAGCGCTCCTTTAACCTCTTCCCACACAAGAACTATAATGGTGGAAAGTGAACCTTAACTGTGACGGCTGGAATGGAAACCCATCACTCCATGAAAATGTCAGAGATGGGAGAAAACTCTGGTTCTGGACATTTCACCTTTTAAAACCCAATGT
Organism: Phyllobates terribilis; assembly: GCF_046119375.1. Taxonomy (NCBI): domain Eukaryota; kingdom Metazoa; phylum Chordata; class Amphibia; order Anura; family Dendrobatidae; genus Phyllobates; species Phyllobates terribilis. The sequence continues at coordinate 394,738,600 of NW_027362765.1, read as the reverse complement.
AAAGATCAGCAAAGAGCTTATGGGCTGATGGTTTAATGGGTCATTGTTGGAGGCAATTATTGTTAGCGCACAGGCATAATTGAGGTTTGCTCTAACAACTGGGTAGGTAGGTTTTTACAATTTCTTTGAAAAACTGCTGTTAAACTTCTAACGCGTCTATCATCCTAATAGTACAGATTTGTTAGATATTACCTGTTTTGTGTGGTATGACTGGGTGTTTTAAGGGGATAAAAATGTAAAGTATGAATATTGTTAATTATCAGAAATAAACTTGTACTAAGTTTGAAAACTTTCCCTTATCGATAGAATATCATCCCAATCGCTGGGGGTCCGACTGCTGGGATCTTCACGGATCTCAAGTATTTCCGCAATGTTATTATAGATGTGGTTGATCATTTACTCCTTCACTCCATTCATTCTCTATGGGACCACAAGAGGTAGCCAAGTGCAGTGTTCAGCTGGTTCTTCGACACTTTAAATGAGTATGAATGGAGCGGAGGTGCCCATGATCGACCACTGCTCCAGTCACAGGTTTGATGGGGGTCTCCAGGGTCAGACCTCCAGCCATTGGGAATTTTTCACTTATACTATGGATAGGAATAACTACCAAACTTGTAAGTCACCACAAATCTCAGAATTAGAGATGAGCGAACCCAAACTTAAAAGTTTGGGGTTTGTACCGAACACTCAGTTCTCCCGGAAGTCTATTTTAATGTTCAGAGTTCCGGGGAAAGTCCGGAAGGAGAAAGAGAGAAGCGAGAGAAGAGAGAGTCACAGAAGTCCGTTTAATGTTCACCGGAGAGAGAGAAAAGAGAGAATTTTTCAAATCAAAACTTCAGGTACCCATTGTTTTCATTGGGATTCGAATTCAAGTTCAAGTTTGGGTACAGTTCTGGTACCCGAATGAACTTTGGACTAAAGTTCAGGTCAGGTTCTAGAACCCGAACTTCCATGGGTCTGCTCATCCCTACTCAGAATCACTGGAGTAGTGTTCCAAAAAATGGGGCTTAATCAGGTTTGGGCTAGAAGGTGCTTGTCTGAGTCCTGCCATAAACGACTTTGGTAGATCCTGTATAACAGATTGATAAATTCAATAATATCCGATTTCTCTTATGGCAGCATTTAATGATATGGAAGTGGAATTCTTTTGAGCACTGAATACTATGTAAACGCCGTGAAATATCACCTCGACATCTGTCAGGTTGTTTTGCTTCACACCAGTGGGGCAGGAAAGGTTATAGATGAGAATGCCGTTCATTCTGTTAGTCCTCTTTTATGTGGAAAGAAAGATTGGGGCTTTAGACCAAGAAAAATAACCGCAATGTTCACCGGCCAGCAGACACCTGTTCCCAGGATCTGGTCTCCATCCATTTATTTCCAGTTTGACAGTCTGTTACACTGAAGAGGGATTTCAATAAGATATTCACCTTCTATACATCTATAAGAGTCACACTCTATACTGCACTCTATACGGTGCCAATAGTATCTGTATATACAGATGTGTCGTCCGTCATTTTCTTTTCTTAAATTTGGTTTAAGGAGTGATAACAAGTGGGCATTACTATTTCCCATATGAATATGGTGTACTCCGAAAAATAGTGTGACACAGTCAGCACTGACTGGAGAGTTGTTATCGGGAATGGTAACACCCAGTTGCTGATTTATGCATAGATTTCCAGGAGGAATAACAGAGGAATGGAGCAAAGTAGAGAACTAAGAAAATATGCTCCAGAATTTTTAATTAACGGAGAATTGAAAACAGACATGTCAGGAGAAGTGACCGGTAAAGATTAGCAAATCGATTAGTGGCAGGCTTGTTTGGCAGAAACCTCAGTATTTTGTGGCTGATCAAAATTGGCAATGCAGTCTATGTGTCCATGGAAAGCATCGGATTGCAATCAAATGACATCCAAGTGCGGTTCGATTTTCACAGACTGACAGAATGGAGAAGGTGGAGAAACTTTTTATTTTCTCTCCACCTCCGAGGAAAACTGATCCTACTCTGATCAAACTCTGATCAGAAAAATCGGACCGTTTTTCTCGAACGGAGACAAAGGAGTCGTGTGAATGAACGCTAAGACAAATAAACACGGGTCAATTAATTATTAATAAAAGGTTACATTTGGTGACAGCAACAGTCCAAAAGATAGCCAGTACTCACATCCTCTTAAAATAATTGCTTTATTGTTTCCAGCAGTATAAAAGGCACAAAAAATGGTTGAACAAAACAGTAGAAAACTTAAAAAGGCAGAAAAGAAATATGGGCTGCGCTCCCAGGTAACATGGTTCAGACCTTCATGGTCCTTTGTCAAGGCTGAGGCTTCATAAAGGACTATGCAGGTCTGAAACATGTTGCCTGGGAGCGCAGCCCATATTTCTTTTCTGCCTTTTCAATTTTTCTGCTGTTTTGTTCAATCATTTTTTTGTGCCTTTTATACTACTGGGTCAATAAAGCAATTCTTTTAAGAGGATATGAGTACCGGCTATCTTTTGGACTGTTGCTATTACTGCAGTATTTTGCCATTCACCACCTGGACAGGGGAGCTGATTGCTCCTTTTACACATTTACATTTGGTGATGACTCCTCTTCAAGGGATATGGTGGCATATTGTTTTTCTACTTACAGTGGTGGCCAAAAGTATTGGCACCCCTGCAATTCTGTCAGATAATACTCAGTTTCTTCCTGAAAATGATTGCAATCACAAATTCTTTGGTCTTATTATCTTCATTTAATTTGCTTGCAAGGAAAAAACACAAAAGAGAATGAAGCAAAAATCAAATCATTGATCATTTCACACAAAACTCCAAAAATGGACCAGACAAAAGTATTGGCACCCTCAGCCTAATAGTTGGTTGCACAACCTTTAGCCAAAATAACTGCGAACAACCGCTTCCGGTAACCATCAATGAGTTTCTTACAATGCTCTGCTGGAATTGTAGACCATTCTTCTTTGCAAACTGCTCCAGGTCCCTGATATTTGAAGGGTGCCTTCTCCAAACTGCCATTTTGAGATCTCTCCACAGGTGTTCTATGGGATTCAGGTCTGGACTCATTGCTGGCCACCTTAGAAGTCTCCAGTGCTTTCTCTCAAACCATTTTATAGTGCTTTTGGAAGTGTGTTTTGGGTCATTGTCCTGCTGGAAGACCCATGACCTCTGAGGGAGACCCAGCTTTCTCACACTGGGCCCTACATTATACTGCAAAATTTGTTGGTAGTCTTCAGACTTCATAATGCCATGCACACGGTCAAGCAGTCCAGTGCCAGAGGCAGCAAAGCAACCCCAAAACATCAGGGAACCTCCGCCATGTTTGACTGTAGGGACCGTGTTCTTTTCTTTGAATGCCTCTTTTTTTTTCCTGTACACTCTAAGTTGATGCTTTTTCCCAAAAAGCTCTGCTTTTGTCTCATCTGACCAGAGAACATTCTTCCAAAACGTTTTAGGCTTTCTCAGGTAAGTTTTGGCAAACTCCAGCCTGGCTTTTTTATGTCTCGGGGTAAGAAGTGGGGTCTTCCTGGGTATCCTACCATACAGTCCCTTTTCATTCAGACGCCGACGGATAGTACGGGTTGACACTGTTGTACCCTCGGACTGCAGGGCAGCTTGAACTTGTTTGGATGTTAGTCGAGGTTCTTTATCCACCATCTGCACAATCTTGCGTTGAAATCTCTCGTCAATTTTTCTTTTCCGTCCACATCTAGGGAGGTTAGCCACAGTGCCATGGGCTTTAAACTTCTTGATGACACTGCGCACGGAAGACACAGGAACATTCAGGTCTTTGGAGATGGACTTGTAGCCTTGCGATTGCTCATGCTTCCTCACAATTTGGTTTCTCAAGTCCTCAGACAGTTCTTTGGTCTTCTTTCTTTTCTTCATGCTCAATGTGGTACACACAAGGACAAAGGACAGAGGTTGAGTCAACTTTAATCCATGTTAACTGGCTGCAAGTGTGATTTAGTTATTGCCAACACCTGTTAGGTGCACAGGTAAGTTACAGGTGCTGTTAATTACACGAATTAGAGAATCATCACATGATTTTTCAAACAGTGCCAATACTTTTGTCCACCCCCTTTTTTAGGTTTGGTGTGGAATTATATCCAATTTGGCTTTAGGACAATTCTTTTTGTGTTTTTTCATTGAAGACAAATTAAATGAAGATAATAATACCAAAGAATTTGTGATTGCAATCATTTTCAGGAAGAAACTGAGTATAATCTGACAGAATTGCAGGGGTGCCAATACTTTTGGCCACCACTGTAAATGCATTAATTTTGGGCTAAAAAATATTCTTTCAAAATTTTGCACTATTTGGCTTTTTCAGGCTCTTTGTTTCCTTGCACGTTTCTGGCTGCAGAATGAGATTAACAAAGAATCCCACAGTAAGCTAGTTCTGACATGGAGTTCATGACTCTTATCTGACTTTTACAGAGTTTTCAGTTTCAGCTGATTTATGACAACAGCTCACATCAAAGGGGAGCTGAGCCTTCAAGTGGTAACGAATCAGCACAGAAAGGCTCAGTAAAAGACAGATAAAAGAGATACAACTTCTTGTCATGAGGAGTTCACTGACAGATTCTTAGTTAATTCATTCTGCAGCCAGCAATAGACAGTGTAAGGCCGTGACCCCACTATCAGTATTTGGTCAGTATTTGGTCAGTATTTTTTCTCAGGAGTGGGAGACAAAACCAGGTGAGGAACAATCAGAGAAAAGGTGTAATAGAAACAAGTCACCAATTCTGCATTTATCACCCACTCCAGGTTTTGTCTCCCACTCCTGAGAAAAAATACTGACCGAATACTGATAGTGGGGCCGCGGCTCAATTGTAAACATTATTTTTAGACCAAAATACTTATATTTAAGTAATATAAATGCATAATGTCATCCAAAAGGTGTCGATGTTCTATAAAGAACAAATGTAGGTTTAAAATTATTTGAAATGTTTTGTGTTTTTTTTTACAATCCATCAAAAATACATGAAGGCGGCCTTATATATAATATATGTGCTCATTGTTTTAATACAGATTAACTTAAAAAATAAATTATTTATCTGCACATTACTAATGTTGCAGTTGATAATACCTTGTTATTCCTACAGAACCCAACAATTACCGCACTCTAAATAGCCGAGCTGTTAATGGCAGTCAGCTGGGGAAGGATTACGTTCAGCTAAAGAATTTGCTGCAGTCTATACGGACTTATTCCAGAGCACATCTGTACGGGCCTAACATTGGACGACCAAAGAAGAATGTTATTGCGATACTTGACAGGTACGTATTGGAAAAACTGGATTGTGCAACATTTCAGGATAATTTTCTGCATTTTAAGGCTGCAGAAGCTAAGATAATGACAGATACAGCTGGGAAAAAAAGTATTTGATACGCTGACGATTTTGCAAGTTTTCCCACCTACAAAGAATGGAGAAGTCTGTAATTTTTATCGTAGGTACACTTCACCTGTGAAAGAAAGAATCTAAAAATAAATTCCAGAAAATCACATTGTATGATTTTAACTTAATTCATTTGCATTTTATTGCATTAAATAAGTATTTGATACAATATAAAAACAGAACTTTGTATTTGGTAGAGAAACATTTGTTTGCAAATACAGAGGTCTGTAGTTCTTGACCAAGTTTGCACACACTGCAGCTCTGATTATAGCCAACTCCTCCATACAGGTCTTCTCCAGATCTTTCAGGTTTCGGGGCTGTCACTGGGCAACATTGAGTTTCAGCTCCCTCCAAAGATTTTCTATTGGGTTCAGGTCTGGAGACTGGCTAGGCCACTCCAGGACCTTGAAATGCTTCTTACGGAGCGGTTGTTGGCCAAAATCTTGCGATACATGACACCTTCTTTCCTCCCTTCAATACGGTGCAGTCATCCTGTCCTCTTTGCAAAAAGAACCCCCAAAATATGATGTTTCCCCCATCATGCTTTACAGTTGGGACGGTGTTCTTGGGGTTGTACTTATCCTTCTTCTTCCCCCAAACACAGCAAGTGGAGTGGATACCAAAAACTTCTATTTTGGTCTCATCTGACCACAAGACCTTCTCCCATGCCTCATCTGGATCATCCTGATGCTCATTGGCAAACTTCAAATGGGCCTGGACATGTGCTTTCGTGAGCAGTGGGACCTTGCGTGCCCTGCAGGATTTTAATCCATCACAGCGTCGTGTTTTACTAACGGTAATGTTTGAGACTGTGGTCCTAGCTGACTTCAGGTCATTGACTAGGTCCTCCCGTGTAGTTCTGGGCTGATTCCTGACCTTTCTCAGAATCATCCTTACACTACGAGACATGATCTTGCATGTAGACCCAGACCATGGATGATTGACAGTCATCTTGTGTTTCTTCCATTTTGCAATAATAGTACCAATAGTTGTTGCCTTCTCACCAAGCTGCTTGCCTATTGTCCTGTAGCCCATCCCAGCCTTCAGCAGGTCTACAATTTTGTCCCTGGTGTCCTTAGACAGCTCTTTGATCTTGGCCATGGTGGAGAGGCTGGAGTGTGATTGATTGATTGATTGTGTCGACAGGTGTCTTTTATACAGGTAACGAGTTCAAACAGGTACAATTAATACAGGTAATGAGTGCAGAGTAGGAGGGTTTCTTAAAGAAAAACTAAGAGGTCTGTGAGAATTCTTGCTGGTTGGTAGGTGATCAAATGCTTATTTTGTGAAAAAAAAAATTATTTAAAAATCATACAATGTGATGTTCTGTTTTTTATTTTTATATTCTGTCTCTCACAAGTGAAGTGTACCTACAATAAAAATTACAGACCTCTCCATTCTTTGCAGGTGGGAAAACTTGCAAAATCAGCAGTGTATCAAATACTTATTTTCCCCACTGCATATAAACCTCTGTATAAACCGGCAAGATTGTCAATCACTGAATAGGACCGCCCACTGGACTCTTAAACATTGAAAGAGCAGGGATTTCAAGGAAAAATATACAAGCGAAACGTGTCCTACAAAACTATATGTCAATCTGATTAGCCTGGTACATCAGGCTCAATGTTCTGTCAAAGGTTCCCTTTAAAGGAGATTTATGTCTGTATATACAGTACAGACCAAAAGTTTGGACACACCTTCTCATTTAAAGATTTTTCTGTATTTTCTTGAATATGAAAATTGTACATTCACACTGAAGGCATCAAAACTATGAATTAACACATGTGGAATTATATACTTAACAAAAAAGTGTGAAACAACTGAAAATATGTCTTATATTCTAGGTTCTTCAAAGTAGCCACCTTTTGCTTTGATGACTACTTTGCACACTCTTGGCTTTCTCTTGATGAGCTTCAAGAGGTAGTCACCGGAAATGGTCTTCCAACAATCTTGAAGGAGTTCCCAGAGATGCTTAGCACTTGTTGGCCCTTTTGCCTTCACTCTGCGGTCCAGCTCACCCCAAACCATCTTGATTGGGTTCAGGTCTGGTGACTGTGGAGGACAGGTCATCTGGCGTAGCACGCCATCACTCTCCTTCTTGGTCAAATAGCTCTTACACAGCCTGGAGGTGTGTTTGGGGTCATTGTCCTGTTGAAAAATAAATGATGGTCCAACTAAACGCAAACCGGGTGGAATAGCATGCCGCTGCAAGATGCTGTGGTAGCCATGCTGGTTCAGTATGCCTTCAATTTTGAATAAATCCCCAACAGTGTCACCAGCAAAGCACCCCCACACCATCACACCTCCTCCTCCATGCTTCACGGTGGGACCCAGGCATGTAGAGTCCATCCATTCACCTTTTCTGCGTCGCACAAAGACATGGTGGTTGGAACCAAAGATCTCAAATTTGGACTCATCAGACCAAAGCACAGATTTCCACTGGTCTAATGTCCATTCCTTGTGTTCTTTAGCCCAAACAAGTCTCTTCTGCTTGTTGCCTGTGACGCGCCCCCTGGGCCGTGTGTGTAGGGGAATACCCGGAGCTGGGTCTCTGTTTGATGCTGGGGGTTGTAGTCTCTGTGGCGACGACCCAGTCCCGTGGCTCAGGGCGGTCAAACCAGTGGCAGTCTATTTATGTGGTTTTTATGATTAAATGTCCGACTACGCCACCCGTGGATTGCGGTCACTGAGAACCGCCGCTGCGGGCAGACCGCTGAGGCTGATGTTGTGTGCGCAGCAGGGGGTAGTATAACTCTCCACGGGAGGAGTATAGCCTCAGGGCAATGAGTGAAGATGATGGGGGTGATGGTGCGCGGGAGCAGCAATAATTACTCAGAGTCCAGTGATGCAGTCCAGGGTCTTTACTCACAGTTTTACACTCCAAGCCACTTCTGCGCAGGTAATGGCTGCCCACGTCGTACTGTGCTCACCAGGTGAGGGGCTCGGCCAACTCCCAGGTATCTTTGGAATGCTTTTCAGAACCCCCTTCATGTGTCCTTTCTCTGGCCTGTTGTACCCCACAAGTGACCACGTTTCTGTCCAGCTGCCTCGGGCCTTGGCGGGCAAACGTATGTTCCGTTTCCCTGGGTCCTATGTGGTGCCTTCCTAACGGGTGAAGTGAGGGGCCGTGCATGTACAATGCCACGGCCTCCGGTTACTAGCTGAGGGTAGTTGCTCTCCTCCACTAGATGAGGGATCCGGTTCCCTTTTCTTGGCCTGACCCCCCTACTCTGGTAGCGGCGGGCGTGCGGTGGCGGCTGGCCAGTCCGCACCCCTGGGGTCCCTTCAGTCTTCTCTTAGAGCTTCCTCCATTCTTCTCCCTTCCTTCCTTCCAGGCTCAGGACTTAAGCCTCTGCTCCCAGCCTCCTTCTCTCTCTCTGCTCTACTTCTTTCTCAACTCAACAACAACCCAACTCTAAGATGGTGCCCACCTTATATACTCTCCTATCCAGTGCACCCGGGATCTACTCTCCCCACCCACACACTACCGGGTTCCCCCTTTCTAGGTGTTCCCTCCCCCCACTCTAGCCAGGGACAGGGACAGTTGTGCTCACTCTTGGGAGCATTGTCTCCCTGCCCCCCGGAAATGTGGTGTAGTGCATGTGGGTGTTAGGGTCCTGAGCCATACTCCATCCTTACCTGGAAGTGAGATATCACACCTCTGGGTGAGATGCAATACCTCTGTAGCGACCGAACCCTCGGGGCGCTACATTCCCCCCTGGTAAATCACAGCACGTCCGCGGACTGGAACAGAGCAAAAGACATGCAAAAACATTTTTAAATGCAACCATATAAAAATAACATTTTAACATTTTCTTTTTCCCTTTATGGGAGACAACTTTTCCTGTTACTTTTCAGCATTATTAAACGTTACTTTCTAATAGGTATAAAATTTTCTTTCAGTAGAAAACACAAACAATTTTCAGTAGCATTCTTGTGACGAAGTCTCCTTAGCAGGTCACAGTCTTTGCCGCGACCAGGTGTCCATGTCACCCAACAAGGTATAATTTTTCTAAGTGCAACAAACATCTTCAGACATCTTTTGAGGTAGGTGTTTATAAAACCAGTAGAGGGCACTTTAAGAGGTGCAACTATTTACAATATTTGGCTGCTCCCAGTCCTCAGCCGGATAGAAAAGGGTTTGGCTGCTCCCTGTCCTCAGCCGGATAGAAAAGGGGTTGGCTGCTCCCAGTCCTCAGCCGGACAATCCACAGACCCTTTTCGGGTAACTTTATCAAACTCATGAACTTTTACAACAACCCTTAACCGGGTAAACTTTCTGTAATCCGTAATCAGCGTATCACGGCACTTCTTCACCCTGGCGGGCAACTATGTACAGTTTCTGTTGCTCTTTAGTAGCGGTATCCTGCCGCCTCATCCTCTTCAGGCTCATCCGCATCCAGGTCCTCCGCATAGCAGGGTTCAGGGTAGTGGTGCTCTTCCACCCTCCGGACGTTAAGAGCGTACCACCCTCGCAGACCTCGGTATCGGGTGTATGTTACCCGATCCCCCGGAAAGAGATCCCGTTTCAGGTGACCCGCGGGCAGACGACTTTCCACATCCCCTCGGTCAACATAGAGGTCTGTGTCGGTTGTCGGATCCCGAATGAAACCCCACCCCTTCTCCTGGTGGAATTTAACCACGATCCCGGTTACTGTGGGACCGCGTGCAGCTTGGGGGTCTCGGCGGGTCCGGGTCTTCTCTTCCGCGCTCCGGGCCTGCAGCTGTTCCTGCCTCTGGCGCCGCGCCTGCTCCTCCTTCTCCAGCTGCCTTATTTCCCGGCGGCAGAATTCCCGCCTGCGAGCTGCGTCCGCCCGTGTCTCCTGAGAAAACCCCATTAGATCCTTCCCGGTCTGGTCCCACTCTATCTGGACCTCTTCATCCGGGAGCTGGGGGGTGGTGACTGGCTGCGGAGCGGGCAGGAGTGGAGCAAGCGGGGCATCGGCCCCTGCGGACAGGTCCCTCCGGTGGCAAGGGTGAACCCATCCGCGCGGCAGGTTGACTGGCTCTCCCTGAGGCCCAGCGAGCTGGCTGTATAGGTCGGTCCCTAGGGATGGTAGTGTTGGGACGGGAGCGCTCGCTGGTGGAATGCGCCTGGGGACATCAGGCCCTGCGTCCGGGCCTGGAGCGGGCCGCTTCCGGCCGTACCCGGGATCAAGGGGCACGGCGTGGGGCGTGATCCGGTGGCTGTGCTCGGGGTCTTGGGCCTAGGTGCAGGCGGCGGGAGCGGAGGGGGAGGTGCAGCGGCGTCCGGGGCGATCGGCTCCGCGACGGGGTCCAGGGGCAGGTTAGTGGCGTCCTGGCTGGTATCAGGGGCGTCCCCCTTACCTGCTCCCTTTGCAGCGCTGCTCTCGGCCTCCGATGGTTTCCCCCCGTCCTCAGGGGCAGGCACGTCGTCGGGTGGTTGCAGCGCCTCTTGCTGCCGGGCCGCGACCCGCCGGCCCATCTCTTCTCTCCACCCTGCGATGGCCTCCCGCTGCGCCCGGACCATCCTTCGGTCCAACTCCTCCAGTTCTGCCCGGAGGAATTCAGGGTCTTCTCCGGAGAGCTGGGCCATCAGCTCCGTGAGGCTGCACGGAGCCGCTTCGGCCAGCAGTAGGCCACTGGCACGGGTACTGGGGCTGGTGCTGCTCGCCATCTCTGGGTGTGGTCTGCCGAGACTGATCCAGACCACACCCTGCCCCTCGGTTTTCATGTCCTTCCGCCCCTGTTGGGGTTGGTCCTGGGGCAATCTGCTGACAATCACTCTCAGGGGCAGCCCCCCAACGTTGATGGACATCTCTACAGCCGCACTCATGGCTGTTGGGGGTGGGCTCCGTCTTTGGTGCCATTCTGGGACCTGGCCCATGATGAGAGGTGGCTTCTTGTTGTCTTTTGGCGCGCACATAATGGCGTCTGTTCTTCTGGGGCGGGCGCTACATTCAATACAGTAAAACAGTCTCTAGGCACACAATACCCGATGATAATGGGTTGGTTTCGATCCTGCCGACTACGCCCAAGGTGACGCGCCCCCTGGGCCGTGTGTGTAGGGGAATACCCGGAGCCGGGTCTCTGTTGATGCTGGGGGTTGTAGTCTCCGTGGAGGCGACCCAGTCCCGTGGCTCAGGGCGGTCAAACCAGTGGCAGTCTATTTATGTGTTCTTTATGATTAAATGTCCGACTACGCCACCCGTGGATTGCGGTCACTGAGAACCGCCGCTGCGGGCAGACCGCTGAGGCTGATGTTGTGTGCGCAGCAGGGGGTAGTATAACTCCCCACAGGAGGAGTATAGCCTCAGGGCAGGGAGTGCAGATGATGGGGGTGATGGTGCGCGGGAGCAGCAATAATTACTCAGAGTCCAGTGATGCAGTCCAGGGTCTTTACTCACAGTTTTACACTCCAAGCCACTTCTGCGCAGGTAATGGCTGCCCACGTCGTACTGTGCTCACCAGGTGAGGGGCTCGGCCAACTCCCAGGTATCTTTGGAATGCTTTTCAGGACCCCCTTCATGTGTCCTTTCTCTGGCCTGTCGTACCCCACAAGTGACCACGTTTCTGTCCAGCTGCCTCGGGCCTTGGCGGGCAAACGTATGTTCCGTTTCCCTGGGTCCTATGTGGTGCCTTCCTAACGGGTGAAGTGAGGGGCCGTGCATGTACAATGCCACGGCCTCCGGTTACTAGCTGAGGGTAGTTGCTCTCCTCCACTAGATGAGGGATCCGGTTCCCTTTTCTTGGCCTGACCCCCCTACTCTGGTAGCGGCGGGCGTGCGGTGGCGGCTGGCCGGTCCGCACCCCTGGGGTCCCTTCAGTCTTCTCTTAGAGCTTCCTCCATTCTTCTCCCTTCCTTCCTTCCAGGCTCAGGACTTAAGACTGGGCCTGCCTGCGGAGCAGAGCCCATGCAGAGCCTCTGCTCCCAGCCTCCTTCTCTCTCTCTGCTCTACTTCTTTCTCAACTCAACAACAACCCAACTCTAAGATGATGCCCACCTTATATACTCTCCTATACAGTGCACCCGGGATCTACTCTCCCCACCCACACACTACCGGGTTCCCCTTTTCTAGGTGTTCCCTCCCCCCACTCCAGCCAGGGACAGGGACAGTTGTGCTCACTCTTGGGAGCATTGTCGCCCTGCCCCCCGGAAATGTGGTGTAGTGCATGTGGGTGTTAGGGTCCTGAGCCATACTCCATCCTTACCTGGAAGTGAGATATCACACCTCTGGGTGAGATGCAATACCTCTGTAGCGACCGAACCCTCGGGGCGCTACACCTGTCCTTAGCAGTGGTTTCCTAGCAGCTATTTTACCATGAAAGCCTGCTGCACAAAGTCTCCTCTTAACAGTTGTGGAAGAGATGTGTCTGCTGCTAGAACTCTGTGTGGCATTGACCTGGTCTCTAATCTGAGCTGCTGTTAACCTGCGATTTCTAAGGCTGGTGACTCGGATAAACTTATCCTCAGAAGCAGAGGTGACTCTTGGTCTTCCTTTGCAGGGGCAGTCCTCGTGTGAGCCAGTTTCTTTGTAGCGCTTGGTTTTTGCAACTGCACTAGGGGACACTTTCAAAGTTTTCCCAATTTTTTGGACTGACTGACCTTCATTTCTTAAAGTAATGATGGCCACTAGTCTTTCTTTACTTAGCTGCTTTTTTCTTGCTATAATACAAATTCTAACAGTCTATTCAGTAGGACTATCAGCTGTGTATCCTCGAGACTTCTGCACAACACAACTGATGGTCCCAACCCCATTTATAAGGCAAGAAATCCCACTTATTAAACCTGACAGGGCACACCTGTGAAGTGAAAACCATTTCCGGTGACTACCACTTGAAGCTCATTAAGAGAATGCCAAGAGTGTGCAAAGTAGTCATCAAAGCAAAAGGTGGCTACTTTGAAGAACCTAGAATATAAGACATATTTTCAGATGTTTCACACTTTTTTGTTAAGTATATAATTCCACATGTGTTAATTCATAGTTTTGATGCCTTCAGTGTGAATGTACAATTTTCATAGTCAAGAAAATACAGAAAAATCTTTAAATATGAAGGTATGTCCAAACTTTTGGTCTGTACTGTATACCAAGATAAAATTGCAGTAGCACTAAATCCATATGCTATTGGTGCAAGCCTCTCGATCTACTGGCTATTAGATGAAGAATAGAAAATAGTGAAAAAAGGCAGATGCTTGAAGTTAATGACGTTTCGGCTCCCACAATTTCTCATATTCCATAAGCATGGAATCTGTATTATCTATACTTTGCCTACATTTTCTTCTGTAATATATATATAATTACCCTCCGGACATGATAAAGTTACACATTTTTCTAATATACTTCAGTATCTTATTTTGCTTCCTTCTCTCCCAATCACTTTGCTGCAATGCAGTTTCAATGCCCATTTCATGCTCCTTTAGAAGCTGCTTTGAACTGCTGCTCAGCAAAGATCTGTACACTAACTTAAACAGTCTGTTTACAGGACTTTCCCTGTCTGAATACGGAAGGTGTGGGGAGCAGAGAGGTGCAGATAGGGAAAGTCACATAGAGAGACTGAATATACTGCATGGATATGTAGCACCCTGAGGACTCGGCTGCTACAGGGGTATTGCACCTCACTCCAGAGGTGTGGTATTCCACTCCCGGGTAAGGATGGAGTGTGGGACTGAGCTCAGTAGGCTGCATGCACTACATACATCCCATTTCCGGGGGACAGAACTACGGTACTCCCACCAAGTATATGTGCAGGTACGACAGCGTCTGTCCCTGGCTGGAGTGGGAGGGGGGTGGAACATCCCAGTAGTGTAGGGGCAGATAGGGGGAGTACTCTGGGTAAAGCTAGGAGCTCATTGGGTGCTAGTCACCTGGGCTCACACATAGAGGGAGTATATATGGTGGGCACCATCTTAGGACAGGGTCTTTTTAGCAGAGGAGCTCAGCCAGGAGGGCTGACAGGGAGCTGTGGCTCCGGCTGGGCCCAGCTCCAGGGCCAAGCCTGCATTGAAGAGAGAGAGGAGGAAGAAAGGCCCAGAGGAGCAGAGTCAGAAGGAACCCTAAGAACCCAGAATCAGACCAAAAAGGGTGAAGGGTTGGCGGACACGGGTACCGGAACCCGAACTGGTGGAGGCCACTTATCCTCAGCCAGGAACCGGAGGTCGTGGTCAAGATTTGCCACGACCCTCACCAAATCCACCAGAAAGGCACACCAAGCATAGGGTCAGGGAACCCAGAGGAGGTTTGACCACCAAGAGACCCGAGGGAGCCGGCTAAAGGTGGATCCCTGGTGGGAATGGCCAGAGACAGAGAGAGAGAGAAAGGGAGCTCAGGACCACGCTCCAGAACTGCCTGGGGGTTAGCCGAGTCCAGGACCTGGTGGACGCAGCACGGCTCGGGTGGTCACTCAAGGCCAGAGTGACTGAGAGAACATCAGTGAGTAAAAACCCTGAAACTGCACCTCAAGTCTCTGACTCTCCTTTCTACAACATAACTACACCCATCATCCACACCTGCTGCCCTGAGGCCATACCCCTCCCGTTGGGGGTTATACCATCACTGCTGCACATATACCACCGGCCTCAGCGGACTGCTCTGCAGCGGCGGCGTCAAAGCCGCACTCAACGGGTGGCGTAGTCGATCAAATTAACATCTACTGCCATAGACTGCCACTTAGTTTGACACCCTGGGCGCGGACCGGGTCACCGCCACAAGGACTACTACCCCCATCGAGATCCGGCTCCGGGTATCCCTTGCACATGGCCCAGGGGGCGCGTCAGATACTTTCTGAGAAACAGGTGAAAGGCACTTCTAAAGGAGCACATACTGTGCATTAAAACAGCACTGATGCACAGCGTTTGTGAAAAAAGGAAGGAAAATAATAGACTGAGGTATATTACAAACTTCATGTGCACATAACGGTGCAATGCCTGGTGGATAATTAAATAATAATAAAAAAAACTTAAAGCACTTTACAAGAGTGTAACTTAAAGCCCTTTAATAATACCGTGTACACTTTGTGATAAAAGGAGCCTTTGGGCCACTCCAGTCAGCATAGCTAGTGTGCGCTACTACCTCTGCACCAGCTATAGCTACGCCTCTCGTGCTTTACAAAGGGCTCCAGTCTTTTCATTTTTTTGAACAAGCAATATTCCCAGCTAATTATCTCTCACCAGTTACTTTCTGATATGTATCTATGATATCAGTTGTATCTGACCAGTTCTTCATTGTCTACCATAAGGAGAACACAACTGGAAATGTACAGTATCATTTGTTTGCCGTCCATATCTAGATTAAATAAAGAAAACATTTTTTTTGTTGTTTGGCTCAGAATCCAGCAAGAAACTGATTCGCCTAGGCGTCAAACTATGTGATAAATTTTGTTTTCAGTTTCCATCTTTTTTTCTACTAACCGAAGAGGGGAACGATCATCAGGGCCACACCTATGTGAATGAGCCCTAAAAAGATACATGCAAGTGAATGTCCCATCAGTCTAATCACATAGTTTACATAGTTTTTAAGGTTGAAGGAAGACTAAGTCCTCCTAGTCCAACCCATAGCCTAACATGTTGATCCAGAGGAAGGCAAAAAAAAACATGTGGCAAACACCAAGCTCCACATTGGGGAAAAAATTCCTTCCTGACTCCATATGACAATCAGACTAGTTCCCTGGATCAACGTCCTATCAAGGAATCTAGTATATATAACCTGTAATATTATACTTTTCAAGAAAGGCATCCATGTCCTTCTTAAATTTTAGTAGTGAATCACTCATTACAACATCATGCGGCTGAGAGCTCCATAGTCTCACTGCTCTTACAGTAAAGAATCCCCGTCTGTGATTATGATTAAACCTTCTTTCCTCCAGACGTAGAAGATGCCCTCTTGTTCCCGTCTCTGGCCTCAGAGTAAGGCTGGGTGCCCACGTAGCGTTTTTCAAGCGTTTACGCTGCGGAATTTCCGCAGCGTAAACGCTTGTTAAACGCTAGGTAATCCGCTCCCCATGGTCCCCAAGGGGATTCCGCAAGTTCTATGCCCACGCTGCGGATTTTTCCGCAGCGTTTATGCTGCGTTCAAAAATCCGCAGCATGTTCATTAATTTTGCGTTTCCGCAAGCGGAATTGCCTTGTGCAATGCATTAAAAACGCAAGTCAATTCCGCATGTGGTAAACGCGCGATAAGCGCGCGATAAACGCGCAATCAACGCGTGCGGAATTCCGCATGCGTTTTTCCGGGAGAGGACATGCGGAAATGAAGCAGAAATTTTCTGCTTCATTTCCGTAACGTGGGCACATAGCCTAAAAAGATCAGTAGACAGGTCTTTGTACTGTCCCCTCATATACTTTTACATAGTAATAAGATCACCCCTAAGCTTTCTTTTTTTCCACAGTAAATAACCCCAAGTGTAATAACCTGTCTTGGTATTGCAGACCCCCCAGTCCTCTAATAACCTAGGTCGCTCTTCTTTGCACCCGCTCTAGTTCAGCTATGTCTTTCTTATACACCAGAGACCAGAACTCTACACAGTATTCTAAGTGTGGTCGCACTAGTGACTTGTATAGAGGTAAAATTATGTTCTCCTCATGAGCATCTATGCCTCTTTTAATGCATCCCGTTATTTTATTTGCCTTTGCAGAAGCCGCTTGACACTGGCCACTAAACGTGAGCTTGTCGTCCACCAACACACCCAGGTCTTCTTCAGTGACAGTTTTGCCCAGTGTTTTACAATTAAGTATATAATTATACATTTTATTTCCTCTGCCCAAGTGCATTACCTTACATTTATCCCCATTAAAGCTCATTTGCCATTTATCAGCCCAAGCTTCTAGTTTACATAGATCCTCCTGTAATATAAAATTGTCCTCCTCTGTATTGATTACCCTGCAGAGTTTAGTGTCATCTGCAGATATTGAAATTCTACTCTGTATGCCCCCTACAAGGTCATTAATAAATATGTTAAAAAGAAGGGGGTCCAATACTGACCCCTGTGGTACCCCACTGTTAACTGAGACCCAGTCTGAGTGTTTTCCATTAATAACCACCCTTTGTTTCCTATCACTGAGCCAGTTCTTAACCCACATACATATATTTTCCCCTATCCCCATTGTTCTCATTTTATGTATCAACCTTTTGTGTGGGATCGTATCAAAAGCTTTTGAAAAGTCCATATACACAACATCCACTGCATTTCCTCGGTCCAGTCCAGAACTTGCCTCCTCATAAAAGCTGATCAGATTAGTTTGACAGGAACGGTCCCTCGTAAACCCATGCTGATATTGGGTTATGAGGTTATTCTTCTTCAGATACTCTAGTATAGCATCTCTTAGGAAACCCTCCAGGATTTTACCCACAGTAGAGGTTAAGCTTACCGGCCTATAATTTCCAAGTTCGGTTTTTGTCCCCTTTTTAAATATTGGCACCACATTTGCTATACGCCAGTCCTGTGGTACAGACCCTGTTATTATGGAATCTTTAAAGATTAAAAATAATGGTCTATCTATGACGTTAATCAAGTCTCCTCATCCCTTTAAAACAGGTCTGTCCCAAAATGTAACAATAAAAAAACTGCACACATTAATAAATATATCTCTTAGACCTGATGAGGCTGGCGTACTTACTGTCAAAATACGGATATTAAGATGAGCTCATGATTCAAAGTGTATTCATTTTCTGCCTAATCAGCTTGACTTGAAAGTTGCAGCTTGTACTGAGCAATGTGAGATTTCAGCAGCAGCATGGAGGAAGGACACTGAGCTGTCAATCAGGCTAGGTAGGCGGAGATTGAGTGAAACTTTCACAAAGGATAATACAGCCTTTCCAACATGGATTTTCAAAATATAACAGCCTCATCAGCCTCATCTAAGAGATCTCTGTAAAAACTTAACAAATTTCTATGGTCAAATCTGGTGATAATGGAACAGCTCTGTGCTGTGGGTATTCTTTAATTTAGAAAAAAAAATTAAACATATATCGGAAAATGAATATTACTCACATTATCGCTATACAAGAAAATATTTTTCTCATATCCAAAATGTAATGTTCTATTTTTACTTTAGTCTGAATTTGTCTCTTTTTATTGATATAATTCAGCAGTTAACATGTTTCTAGGGACTCTCAGCAATCTCCCTCACCTACAGTTCCAATGAAAGATGGTCCTGCTACTCCGTCCTTCGCACTTGAAATTGCCAGTAATGCCATCTCTGCAATCACTGGCAGAGGAGAGTCACAGATGTGCCAGTGATTAGCTGAGGGAACATTTCTGCCCATTTCACATTGGATGGAGCTACAATGCACAGCTCCTTTCAATTGTCTAGCAGCTACTGATGCATACGGCAGAAAGTTAGAGAATAGGTGCTGTTCTGCTGCATCCAGCAGCAGCTGCAACAAGGAAATTAGAGTTGTTCTGCAGTAACTGGCCACAGCTGCTAGAAGAGAATAGGAACTGATCTGCAGTACCCAACAGTGGCTGCTACGAGAGAATAGGAGAATAGTAGCTGTTCTGCAGTACCCAGCAGCAGCCACTACAAAAGAATAAGAGCTATTCTGCATTATCAGACAGTGGCCACTATGTGCACATAAGAGCTATTGTGCAGTACCCAGTAGTGACCGCTACAACAAAATAGGATCTGTTCTGCAGTACCCATCAGTGGTAACTACAAGAGAAAAAAATTGTTCTGCAGTATATGGAAGCAGCCACTACACACTGAATGGAGCAGTTCTGCAGTGCCTAGTAGTGGCCACTACAAGAAAATAGGAGCTATTCTGTAGTACCTGGAAGCAGCCACTACGAGAAAATAGAAGCTGTTCTACAGTACCTGACAGTGGCTGATATGAGCACATAGGAGCTGTTTTGCTGCACACAGTAGTGGCCACCATGAGGGAACTGGAGCTGTTCTGCAGTACTCGGAAATGATTGCTATAAAAGAATTGGAGTTGTTCTGCAGTACCCAGCAGTAGCCGCTAAAAGAAAATAGGAGCTGTTCTGCAGTATCTGGCAGCAGACACTATGGGAGAATAAGAGCTATTCTGTGGTACATGGAAACAGCCACTACACATTGAATGGAGCTGTTCTGTAGTACCCGACAGCAGCCAGTAGGAGAGACTTGAAAAATAGGAGCTGTTCTGTAGTACCCAGTAGCAGCCAATACAAAAGAATAGGAGCTGCTCTGCAGTATCCGACAATGGCCGCTGTGAGCGCATAACAGCTTTTCTACTGTACACAGTAGTGGCCACTATGAGGGAATACAGTTATATGAAAAAGTTGGGCACCCCTATTAATCTTAAGCTTATTGTTTTATAAAAATTGGTGTTTTTGCAACAGTTATTTCAGTTTGATATATGTACAGTGCCTACAAGTAGTATTCAACCCCCTGCAGATTTAGCTGGTTGACACATGCGGAATTAACTTGGCATTGTGACATTTGTACTGTAGATCAGCCTGGAAGTGGGAAATGCACTGCAGCAAATTTTTTTTTTTTTTTTTAAACGTAAAAAGTTAATTCAGAGTGTCATTTATTATTCAACCCCTCAAACCACAAGAATTCTGTTTGGTCCCCCTAAAGTATTAAGAAGTAGTTCAGGCACCAAGAATAATGAACTTCACATGTGTGGATTAAAGATCTCTTTTGCCAGCCTTTTCTGACTATTTAAGACCCTCCCCAAACTTGTGAACAGCACTCAGACATGGTCAACATGGGAAAGACAAAGGAGCATTCCAAGGCCATCAGAGACAAGATCGTGGCGGGTCACAAGGCTGGCAAGGGGTACAAAACCCTTTCCAAGGAGTTGGGCCTACCTGTCTCCACTATTGGGAGCATCATCCGTAAGTGGAAGGCTTATGGAACTACTGTTAGCCTTCCACGGCCAGGACAGCCTTTGAAAGTGTCCTCCCGTGCCGAGGCCAGGCTTGTCCGAAGAGTCAAGGCTAACCCAAGGACAACAAGGAAGGAGCTCCGGGAAGATCTCATGGCAGTGGGGACATTGGTTTCAGTCAATACCATAAGTAACGTACTCCACCGCAATGGTCTCCGTTGCAGACGAGCCCGTAAGGTACCTTTACTTTCAAAGCGTCATGTCAAGGCTCGTCTACAGTTTGCTCATGATCACTTGGAGGACTCTGAGACAGACTGGTTCAAGGTTCTATGGTCTGATGAGACCAAGATCGAGATCTTTGGTGCCAACCACACACGTGACGTTTGGAGACTGGATGGCACTGCATACGACCCCAAGAATACCATCCCTACAGTCAATCATGGTGGTGGCAGCATCATGCTGTGGGGCTGTTTCTCTGCCAAGGGGCCTGGCCATCTGGTCCGCATCCATGGGAAGATGGATAGCACGGCCTACCTGGAGATTTTGGCCAAGAACCTCCGCTCCTCCATCAAGGATCTTAAGATGGGTCGTAATTTCATCTTCCAACAAGACAACGACCCAAAGCACACAGCCAAGAAAACCAAGGCCTGGTTCAATAGGGAAAAAGTCAAGGTGTTGGAGTGGCCTAGTCAGTCTCCTGACCTTAACCCAATTGAAAACTTGTGGAAGGAGCTCAAGAATAAAGTCCACATGAGACACCCAAAGAACCTAGATAACTTGGAGAAGATCTGCATGGAGGAGTGGGTTGTATAATAATTGACCCACACTTTTATGTTTAAAATTTAATAAAATTCAACTGAGCAACATAACTTTTTGGTTTGTAAGATTTATGCTTCTGTTCATAAAACCTACTCTCGTTTGCAGTTTGAAGGCTCTAACTTATTTGCATCTTATCAAACCAGCTAAATCTGCAGGGGGTTGAATACTACTTGTAGGCACTGTAATAACTGTTGGACACAGTAATGTTTCTGCCTTGAAATGAGGTTTATTGTACTAACAGAAAATGTGCAATCTGCATTCAAACAAAATTTGACAGGTGCATAAGTATGGGCACCTCACCAGAAAAGTGACATTAATATTTAGTAGATCCTCCTTTTGCAAAAATAACAGCCTCTAGTCGCTTCCTGTAGCTTTTAATGAGTTCCTGGATCCTGGATGAAGGTATTTTTGACCATTCCTCTTAACAAAAAATTCCAGTTCAGTTAAGTTTGATGGTCGCCGAGCATGGACAGCCCTCTTCAAATGATCCCACAGATGTTCAATGATATTCAGGTCTGGGGACTGGGATGGCCATTCCAGAACATTGTAATTGTTCCTCTGCATGAATGCCTGAGTAGATTTGGAGCTGTGTTTTGGATCGTTGTCTTGCTGAAAGATCCATCCCCTGCGTAACTTCAACTTTATCACTGATTCTTGAACATTATTGTCAAGAATCTGCTGATACTGAGTGGAATCCATGCGTCCCTCAACTTTAACAAGATTCCCGGTGCCGGCATTGGCCACACAGCCCCAAAGCATGATGGAACCTCCACCAAATTTTACTGTTGGTAGCAAGTGTTTTTATTGGAATGCTGTGTTTTTTTGCCGCCATGCATAACGCCTTTTTGTATGACCAAACAACTCAATCTTGGTTTCATCAGTCCACAGGACCTTCTTCCAAAAAGAAATTGGCTTCTCCAAATGTGCTTTTGCATACCTCAGCCGACTCTGTTTGTGGCGTGCTTGCAGAAACGGCTTCTTTCGCATCACTCTCCCATACAGCTTCTCCTTGTGCAAAGTGCATTGTATAGTTGACCGATGCACAGTGACACCATCTGCATCAAGTTGATGCTGCAGCTCTCTGGAGGTGGTCTGAGGATTGTCCTTGACTGATCTCACCATTCTTCTTCTCTGCCTTTCTGATGTTTTTCTTGGCCTGCCACTTCTGGCCTTAACAAGAACTGTCCCTGTGTTCTTCCATTTCCTTACTATGTTCCTCACAGTGGAAACTGACAGGTTAAATCTCTAAGACAGCTTTTTGTATCCTTCCCCTGAACAACCATGTTGAATAATCTTTGTTTTCAGATCATTTGACAGTTGTTTTAAGGAGCCCATGATGCCACTCTTCAGAGGAGATTCAAACAGGAGAACAACTTGCAAGTGGTCACTTTAAGTAGCTTTTCTCATGATTGCATACACCTGGCTCTGAAGTTCAAAGCTCAATGAGGTTACAAAACCAAAAAAAGTGCTTTAGTAAGTCAGTAAAAAGTAGGTAGGAGTATTTAAAACAAGAAAATGATAAGGGTGCCCATACTTATGCACCTGTCAAATTTTGTTTGAATGCAGATTGCACATTTTCTGTTAGTACAATAAACCTCATTTCAAGGTAGAAACATTACTGTGTCCAACAGTAATTACATATATCAAACTGAAATAGCTGTTTCAAAAACACCAATTTTTCTAAAACATTAAGCTTAAGATTAATAGGGGTGCCCAAACTTTTTCATATAACTGTAGCTGCTGCTCTGAAATGGTCAATACAAAAGAATAGGAGCTATTCCGGAGTACACAATAGTAGCCGCTAACACAAAATAGGACCTGTTCTGCACTACCACTAGAAGAGAATAGAAATTGTTCTGCAGTACATGGAATCAGCCACTACAGATTGAATGAAGCTGTTCTGCAGTACTCAGTAGAGGCTGCTACAAGAAAATATGAGCTGTTCTGCAGTAACTGTAAACAGCTACTATGAGAGAATAGAAGCTGTTGTATAGTACCTGACAGTCGCTGCTACTAGCATATAGGAGCTGTTCTGCTGTACCCAGAAGCAGCCACTACGAGAAAAGAATAACTTTTTTAGAGTACATGGAAACAGCCACTACACATTGAATGGAGCTGTTCTGCAGTACCTGACAGCGGCCACTACAAGAGAACAGGAGCTGTCCGGCAGTACCCGTCAGCAGCCATTACACATTGAATGGAACTCAGTTCAATGTGTTTAAAATACATCTGGCTGCCACCAGGGCATATGATAGCTGATCAGCTGGGTTACTGGGTGTCTGACCCTCACCAATCTGATATGAGAATAGGTCTGCAATATATTGTGACCGGACAACTCTTGTAATTTCTCATCTGGTTGCATTAAGTTGTTTTTGTTAAGTTGACCAATATTACTAATTTCTATAGAACTCAAATTGATGCCAAAGTGCCACAGTCTTCACTCTTCATCGGTTCCATCAAGATCAAATTTTTTTATCATTGAGATCAAGGGGTAATTAAATTAGAAAACTGATGCAAACCGAAGTGTGAACCTGACCCCACTTTGTCAGCGACAACTTCTAAGGTTACAAATTAGGCAGAAAAAGCCAGGTCATTTATTTATACATTTAATTGTGCAAGCGGATTCATACTGGTAATTCAGAAGTGATGACAGATAGAAAAAGATCCTCTGTACTTACACCCCGATCATCATGTCTGACTGGAAGAACTAGACTGGCCAAATACCCGCTTCATGGGAATCAAACCGTTAGGACATTTACTGAAGTGTGGAGCTACATCCTCTCCAGCAGTAATCTCAAAAAGACCTGAGATTACTAGGGAAAAAGGCAAAGCCATCCCTGGCACATATGACAGACAAAACAGTAGTGTCATGCTACCAACACATTGATAAAATCACAACACTTCATTTTTTCAGTGTATGCAGACAGATATACAGTGTGGGATACGACAAATTATGTAATTCTGAGTTGGTTAAAATGGTAAGAAAAATGTATAAAGCAAATTGTGCCAATTTTTTTAAGGGGGAGGGAGTCATTTTTAAGGCGGTAATTGTGATGTCAAAATGGCCAGGTTTGCACTATTACCACGGTTGCAAACCTTGAATTTGAGTGGTTAAAAAAATGCAGAACTTTGTAAAGAAAAAAAAAAGTTTTTTGTAGTCATATCCTGACATTTCCCGTATTCTTTTTTCTTTCATAAGTTTATTATATAGCCTGATTAATTTTATATTGTCATAGATCAGACTTTTACAAATGCAAAATATATATGGGAAATGGGGAGAGGGTTGATACAAAGTTTTAGATTTTTTCTTTACATTTTTTAACCTGTTTAAAATTTTTTGTTAATTTTTTAATTTTCACTTTTTTCTTCCCCTGGTGGCTTTGAATCTATGATTGTTAGCTTGTGCTCTAGGTGCAGCATTTCTGTATATAGGAAAATTTCTTGTCTCCTATGAAGCCCATCAAGAGGCAAGGACTTCATCTGAGTATAGCAGGGTGATCGCAGCCAATCGGCACTTGGTGATCGCATTGCGGGGATCCAATGAGCGCTACAACGTGCACGCACTGGCAACTGAACCATTTCAATGTTGCTATCAGTGATTGACAGCTGCAACTAAATGGCTTAACAGCAGTGATCACAGCAAGCTCCGGTCGCTGCTGTTATAGGCAAGTGCTGGCTGTATAAAACAGCTAACTCTGAGCCTGTCAATGCAATACACAGGTAACCGATCGGGAACTGTATAACGCTTTAGTTATCCAGTGGTGGCACTGCAGAGAAATTGAACACTTGCTGCCAGATTCTATCATAGATTTCAGCTGATCGCTGGGTTGCTCTGCAGGTGGACACCATGCAATCACCTTATTGCAGGAGACCCTTCTAATTGAACAACACTGAGGGCACAAGCCTCTGTCCTAGCCCCTGTGTTGTTCAACATATTGATAAGTGATCTAGATAAGGAAACTGATAGTAAACTAATCAAATTTGCAGACCGTGCAAAGCTAGGAGGGATAACATACTAGAGAAGACAGAGAAAGGATTCAGAAGGATCTAGATAAGCTCGAACAATGGGCAGTGACTAATATAATGGTATTTAACAGGGAATAATGCAAGATTCTACATCTGGGCAAAAAAAACGAAAATGACATCTACAGAATGGGGGGAATAGAACTAAGCAACAGCACGTGTGAAAAAGACTTGGGTATACTAACAGATCACAGACTGCATATAAGTCAATAGTGTGATGCAGCAGCAAAAAAGGCAAACACAGTTCTGGGATGTATTAAGAGAAGCATAGAGTCTAGATCACGTGAAGTAATTGGTCAGGCCCCATCTGGAATACTGTGTCCAGTTCTGGGCACCACATTTTAAAAAAGACACCGAAAAACTGGAGCAAGTTCAGATAAGATCTTCCAGGATGGTGAGTGAACTGTAAACTATGTCCTGCAAGGACCAGTTAAAGGATCTGGCAATGCTTATCTTGCAAAAAAGAAGGCTAAGAGAAGACTTAATAGCTGTCTACAAAGGAATCTGAAGGGATGTCACAGTGTAGAGGGATCATCCTTATTCTCATTTGCACACAGAAACACGAGAAGCAATGGAATGAAACTGAAAGGGAGAAGATACAGATTAGATATTAGAAAAAACTTTTTGACAGTGATGATGACCAGTGAGTGGAATAGGCTGCCACGAGAGGCGGTGAGTTCTCCTTCAATGGGATGTCACAGTGTAGAGGGTTCATCCTTATTCTCATTTGCACATGGAAACATGAGAAGAAATGGGATGAAACTGAAAGAGAGAAGATACAGATTAGATATTAGAAAAATCTTTTTGACAGCGAGAGTGATCAATGGGTGGAACAGGCGGCCACAAGAGGCGGTGAGTTCTGCTTCAATGGAAGTCTTCAGAGGCTGGACAGACATCTGTCTGAGATGGTTTAGTGAATCCTGCATTGAGCAGGGGGTTGTACACGATGACCCTGGAGGTCCCTTCCTACTCTAACTGTAACGGGTCAGGGAGGCGGAACCTCTGAGCTACTATACAAGGGGGCGATCCTTGTAAGGGAGCGGGTGGCGACCAGGCAGGCAGTCACAGCAGGTGACCGGGACAGTCTCTGGATGAACGGACAGGAGGTCACGGCAAGTGACCGGGGCAGTCTCTGGATGAACGGGCAGGAGGTCACGGCAAGTGACCGGGGCAGTCTCTGGATGAACGGGCAGGAGGTCACGGCAAGTGACCGGGGCAGTCTCTGGGTGAACGGGCAGGAGGTCACGGCAAGTGACCGGGGCAGTCTCTGGGTAAAGGGTTGGTACGACCTGTGGCGGCTGATGGTAGACATGAGCTCCCAGGTGAGCAGGCGAGAGTCTCTGGATAAACGGGTGGTCACAGCATGTGACGGCGGAGCCTCCAGGAAGACCAACAGACAGGCAGCAGATGAGCGCTCCCAGGTGAGCGGGCAGGAGTCTCAGGACAGGCGGGTGGTCACAGCACGTGACGGCGGAGCCTCCAGGTAGGCTAGCAGACAGGTAGCAGATGTGCGCTCCCAGGTGAGCGGGCAAGCTGGTCCGTAGACAGACTGACAGGAGTTGGAAGGCAGACCGTCGGACCTCAGGCAAGCAGGCAGGTAGCAGATGTGCGCTCCCAGGTGAGCGGGCAAGCTGGTCCTTAGACAGACTGACAGGAGTTGGAAGGCAGACCGTCGGACCTCAGGCTAGCAGGCAGGTAGCAGAATATCAGGCAGGAATAAGACAGCAAGCTGGCAGGAATCTGGCAGGTAACTGGCAGGTAACTGGCAACGGGACCTGAGGGCTGAAGCAGAGTAGTGAACAGTGCAACAACATTGCTCGGTCACCTCCATTTTGGAGGAGGTGCCTTATATATGGTGAAGTCCTCCGGCCATTGGCCGGGGACTCCTTAGGACGGCGCACGCGGCCCCTTTAAGAGGGAGGGAGCGCGCGCGCGCCCTAAGCACAGTGGCCGGGAAGGAGCGCGCGCTGCCAGCAGAGCGGGAGGAGGACGCCGGGCTCGGAGCAGAGAGGTGAGGGGAACAGCGTCCCTGCCTAGCAGAGGGCAGGGACGCCGGCGCTACAGTACCCCCCCCTTTAGGCCCCCCCTTTTTTAGGCCAGACAGAAATTTAGCAAGGATAAGAGGGGCATGGATGTTCTCCCTGGGCTCCCACGTTCTCTCCTCAGGACCAAACCCCTTCCAATCTACTAGAAAAAAGGTCTTTCCTCTTACCCTTTTGGTGGCAAGAATGTTCTCTACCTCAAACTCGTCTTCAGCAGAAACCGGAGCAGGAGGCGTACCTGTAGACTTGGAGAAAGAGTTAAGTACCACAGGTTTGAGGAGAGATACATGGAAGGAGTTAGGGATCCGTAAGTTGGCCGGGAGTTTCAATTTATAGGCCACCGGGTTGATCTGACTGATGACCTCCAGAGGACCGATGAACCGAGGCGCTAACTTGTAAGAAGGTATCTTGAGTCGGACATATTTAGATGAGAGCCAGACTTTATCTCCAGGACGAAATTGTGGAGGATCCAGGCGTTTTTTGTCAGCGTGTCTTTTCATCCGCTCGGACGACTGAAGGAGTGCGGATCGGGTACTCTCCCAAATGGAGGAAAATTTGCTAACGAGAGATTCCGCAGCCGGATTGTCCACCGAGGTGGAGACGGGAAATGGGATCCGAGGATGCTGACCGAAGACTACAAAAAACGGGGATTTGGAGGAGGATTCGCTCTCGTGATTGTTGTAAGAGAACTCGGCCCATGGTAGGAGATCCACCCAGTCTGAATGATGGGCATTAACGAAGTGCCGGAGGTAACTGGTCAGGTTCTGATTGATCCGCTCCACTTGACCATTGGACTGTGGGTGGTAAGCGGAAGAGAAGTCCAGGGTGACGTCTAGCAGTTTACAAGTGGCTCTCCAGAAGCGTGAGGTGAACTGTACCCCACGATCCGACACGATGTGGAGGGGCAGGCCATGAAGACGAAAGATGTGACGAATAAAGTCTTTAGCTAGCTCGGGTGCAGACGGGAGGCCTGGCAGGGGAACGAAATGAGCCATCTTGGAGAAGCGGTCAGCGACCACCCAAATGACCGTACAACCGGCAGAGACTGGGAGGTCAGTTATAAAGTCCATTGCTATATGCTGCCAGGGGGCAGCAGGTACAGAAAGCGGAAGGAGGCGACCGGCTGGCAGATGTCTCGGAACCTTGTTGCGGGCGCAGGACACACAGGCAGAAACAAAGTCTATTACGTCCTTGTGCAGGGTAGGCCACCAGTAGTGCCGGGAAATAAGCTGGAGGGTCTTTTTCTGACCGGCGTGGCCAGCCAGTTTAGACGAGTGACCCCAGTGAAGGATCTTTTCCCGATCAGGTACTGATACGAACGTCTTTCCGGGAGGGAGACGATTTAGACTCACGGGAGCCACCTGCATTACTCTGGCGGGATCGATGATGTGTTTCGGATCTTCCTCGAGATCAGACACCAGAAAGGATCGAGACAAGGCGTCCGCCTTGACGTTTTTGTCAGCCGGGCGAAAATGAAGAACAAAATCAAAGCGAGCAAAAAACAAGGACCACCGGGCTTGGCGCGGGTTAAGTCTCTGGGCCTGCTGGAGGTAAGCCAAGTTCTTGTGGTCAGTGTAAATTATTACCTGGTGAAGAGCCCCCTCGAGCAGGTAACGCCACTCCTCCAATGCCAGTTTGATGGCCAATAACTCTCGGTCTCCTATGGAATAATTGCGCTCTGAGGAGGAGAAGAGTTTAGAGAAGAAGCCGCAAGTTACCATCCTTCCGGAAGATGATTTTTGAGTAAGTACCGCTCCGGCTCCAGAGGAGGAGGCGTCAACTTCCAGGAAGAACTGCTTGTTGCCGTCTGGGCGATGCAGCACCGGGGCGGAAGAGAAGGCCTGTTTTAAGGAAAGAAAGGCCTCCTCTGCTTCGGGCGGCCACTCTTTGGGATTAGTACCCTTACGGGTGAGCGCGGTAAATTGGGGCAGTCCGGGAAGAGAAGTGTGGTATGAAGAGGTGGTAGTAGTTGGCGAAGCCCAGGAACCGCTGAATGGCCTTCAACCCCTCCGGTCGAGGCCATTTCTCGATGGCAGACAGTTTCTCTGGATCCATTCGTAGGCCGGTCTGAGAAATAATGTAGCCCAAAAATGGAAGCGAGGTCTGCTCAAAGAGGCACTTCTCGTATTTAGCGAAGAGGTGATTCTGCCTGAGCCTGAGCAGGACCTGACGAACGTCCCTCCGGTGAGTCTGGAGATCCGGAGAGAAGACCAAGATGTCGTCCAGGTACACCACTACGCAGGAGTAGAGAAGGTTCCGGAAGATGTCATTGATCAACTCTTGAAAGACGGCAGGAGTGTTACAGAGACCAAAGGGCATTACCAGATATTCATAGTGGCCGTCCCGGGTGTTGAATGCCGTCTCCCATTCATCCCCCTGACGGATACGGACCAGGTTGTACGCCCCACGGAGGTCCAGTTTGGTGAAGATTCTAGCCCCCCTCAGACGATCAAATAACTCCGGAATGAGCGGAAGGGGGTACTTATTCTTCACCGTGATCTGGTTAAGGCCTCTATAGTCTATACAGGGACGGAGAGAGCCGTCCTTCTTTTTGACGAAAAAGAAACCTGCTCCCGCCGGGGAGGTAGATTTCCGGATGAATCCCCTGGCCAGATTCTCCTCAATATATTCGGACATCGACCGGGTCTCAGCAGCGGATAATGGATAAATACGCCCACGGGGAGGAGTAGTACCGGGTAACAGGTCGATAGGGCAGTCGTATGGTCTATGAGGGGGTAGTGTCTCTGCCTCCTTTTTATTAAAGACATCAGCATAAGACCAATAAGGAATCGGAAGTCCAGGTAGATTAGCTGGGGTAGGAGAAGGACGGACGGGATGGACGGGAACCAGACAGGTCTTGTGGCAGTCCTGTCCCCAGCGAAGGACTTCTCCGGTCTGCCAGTCAAGCACGGGTGCATGTCTCTGGAGCCATGGTAGGCCTAGCAAGAGGGCGTGAGAGAGTCCAGGCAGAACATGAAAGGAGATACTCTCAGAATGCAGCATTCCCACCTGCAGAGTAATGGATTCGGTGATGAGTTGGATGGGGCGTGGTAAGAGGCCCCCATCCACGGCAGCAACAGACAAGGGTACAGCCAGAGGTTTGGTGGGGATGCGGTATTTCTCTACCAGGGACTGTGAAATAAGATTCCCGGCTGCTCCAGAGTCAAGTTGGGCTAGTTCGAAATAACGGTTCTCTCCGCAGACGATTGAGACTGACAACAGCAGAGATGGAGAGGATTTATTCTTGTCTAGGTCGACCTCTCTGAGCGAACCTAGACACAGGCGTTTCCCGACTTCTCCGGGCAGGCACGGATCCGGTGCTCCTTACTGCCACAGTAGAAGCAGCTCCCCTCGGCACGGCGTAAGTCCTGACGGGTTTTGACCATCTTGGTCAGGTCGACCTGCATAGGCTCAGGAGAGTGTACCTGGGGAGAGACGGAGGGAGTGACGGGTTTCTGAAAAGTAGGAGCTAGACGTGGAAACCTCTTCTCACGGGTGACCTCTTTGGCACGCTCCTGGAACCGTAGGTCAATCCGGGTGGCAAGAGTTATTAGGTCATCGAGAGTGGTAGGAATGTCCCGACCGGCAAGTTCATCTTTAATACGGCCGGACAGACCCTCCCAGAAGACGGATACCAGAGCGTCGTTATCCCAGGCCAGCTCCGAGGCAAGGGTACGGAACCGTATGGCATATTGGCCCACGGTGAGACTTCCCTGACGGAGGCGTAGCAGTGATGATGCGGATGAGGTCTTCCGTCCGGGTTCGTCGAAGACTTTCCGGAAAGCCGTGAGAAAGGCAGGCAAGTCAGACACCAGGGGGTCTCCTCTCTCCCATAGAGGATTTAGCCAGGCCAGGGCCTCCCCGGTGAGATGGGACATGATGAAGGCAATTTTGGCCCGGTCGGAGTTAAACTGGTGGGACAGGAGTTCAAAGTGCAGGGTGCACTGATTTATGAAGCCCCGAGCCTGGGCGGAGTCGCCTCCGAAGCGAGGAGGTGCAGAAAGCCGGGGTCCGGGGTAGGATACCATGGTATTAGTGGACAGCGGATCTGCCGGATTGCGAGTCATGGCACTGGCGGTGGTTGCTGGCGGAGCAGTTAGAGTGTCCAGGCGAGAATTGACATTCCGCAGGTGACCCAGGATGGACTCCTGTTGGGACCTCTGACGGGACAGTTCATGACACAGGTCCGAGAGCGAGGGAGCTTGGGTGCCACCGGGTTCCATGGCCCGAGCAAACTGTAACGGGTCAGGGAGGCGGAACCTCTGAGCTACTATACAAGGGGGCGATCCTTGTAAGGGAGCGGGTGGCGACCAGGCAGGCAGTCACAGCAGGTGACCGGGACAGTCTCTGGATGAACGGACAGGAGGTCACGGCAAGTGACCGGGGCAGTCTCTGGATGAACGGGCAGGAGGTCACGGCAAGTGACCGGGGCAGTCTCTGGATGAACGGGCAGGAGGTCACGGCAAGTGACCGGGGCAGTCTCTGGGTGAACGGGCAGGAGGTCACGGCAAGTGACCGGGGCAGTCTCTGGGTAAAGGGTTGGTACGACCTGTGGTGGCTGATGGTAGACGTGAGCTCCCAGGTGAGCAGGCGAGAGTCTCTGGATAAACGGGTGGTCACAGCATGTGACGGCGGAGCCTCCAGGAAGACCAACAGACAGGCAGCAGATGAGCGCTCCCAGGTGAGCGGGCAGGAGTCTCTGGACAGGCGGGTGGTCACAGCACGTGACGGCAGAGCCTCCAGGTAGGCTAGCAGACAGGCAGCAGATGAGCGCTCCCAGGTGAGCGGGCAGGAGTCTCAGGACAGGCGGGTGGTCACAGCACGTGACGGCGGAGCCTCCAGGTAGGCTAGCAGACAGGTAGCAGATGTGCGCTCCCAGGTGAGCGGGCAAGCTGGTCCGTAGACAGACTGACAGGAGTTGGAAGGCAGACCGTCGGACCTCAGGCAAGCAGGCAGGTAGCAGATGTGCGCTCCCAGGTGAGCGGGAGCTGGTCCTTAGACAGACTGACAGGAGTTGGAAGGCAGACCGTCGGACCTCAGGCTAGTAGGCAGGTAGCAGAATATCAGGCAGGAATAAGACAGCAAGCTGGCAGGAATCTGGCAGGTAACTGGCAGGTAACTGGCAACGGGACCTGAGGGCTGAAGCAGAGTAGTGAACAGTGCAACAACATTGCTCGGGCACCTCCATTTTGGAGGAGGTGCCTTATATATGGTGAAGTCCTCCGGCCATTGGCCGGGGACTCCTTAGGACGGCGCGCGCGGCCCCTTTAAGAGGGAGGGAGCGCGCGCGCCCTAAGCACAGTGGCCGGGAAGGAGCGCGCGCTGCCAGCAGAGCAGGAGGAGGACGCCGGGCTCGGAGCAGAGAGGTGAGGGGAACAGCGTCCCTGCCTAGCAGAGGGCATTGACGCCGGCGCTACACTAACATTCTAGGATTCTATGAATTGTTTAAAATTTTAAAGTTCTACATTGTTAAACTGATCCCTGCCGTGACTTTTACACCGAGTTTCCTGAAGTTGCAGAAGTTAAGCTCTTTTGAATTGTATCTGTCATCTACTTCTTAACCAGTCCTCAGTTCTACTTTATTGCTGCACAGAGATCCCAAGGCCGATGTTTATTACTCCAGTAATGAACCCACAAATCACCGTTCTGGCAGATGTAGTCAGCCATCTTTACTTGCTAATATTATTCGCTGTAGAACCTGTGCTTTGTTTTTTTACTGCCCAAACAGGATTATTGTCAAGATGCATTATGTAACACATTAGTTCTTCAGGATTAGGAAATAAAAATACTAAAACCTTAGATGTAGTTTGAAGACATGTTACTGTAGACTGTAAATGAAGGATGTAATAGGGTTGACCTGCAGGTAAATGGCATTACAATGCTGCCCGGTCGCCTTACTGAAAGTGCGGCTACTGGAACAAACTTTCCTTAATTGCTCCCAGGAGCCGCCCACTGTCAGTCATGAAACCGGTTACAGCATTGCTCACTATATTGTGAGCAGCGGCTGTAGGCACCCCCCGACACTTTGATTGACAGCCGCTCTACAGTACATCGGTGCAGTGCGAACTGTCAAAGTGCCAGGGCGGGGTTACTGCCAAGCTCTCAATATAGTAAGCAGTGCTGTGAGCAGTGCCTGTAGCCACTTAGGGCTCGCCCCCATTACTGAAAGCCGGCGACTCCTGGAAGGAAGTAAAGTCATATTCTTCCAGTAGCTGCACTTTCAGGAAAGCAAACAATGGAACTGGACCCTGCACTAATAGTTGGAGATCAGGACTTGTTTCTTAATGTTATATAGTAAGATCTATTTATTTATGATCACAGCTAAATGTGTTTTGATTTTCAGCTGGACAACCCAGGCATGTAAACTTAAAGGTGTTGTCCAGGCTTGGGAAAAAAAATCTGCAGTCACTCTGTGTGACTGCAGAATCGTGATAGTGTTATGCCGTCACGATTTCATGGTATCCCCCCCCCCCATGCTACTCATGTATGCGATTTGCATACTTTCGGTCACGTACCGACTAGACTGATTCGGCTTCTCTCAATAGAAGTAAATTGAGAGAAGCCTGATAAGACTAGTTGACAAGTGACTGCAAGTATGCAAATTGCATACTATCACGGGGAATACCAAGGACTAGTAACAGTGCACACACCACATGATATCACAATTCTGCAGTCTGATGTAGTGTGACTGCAGACTTTTGTCCCAAGCCTGGACAACCCATTTGAGGAAAAAAGCTTCTCTAAGAAGACACCAGTATTATAAATGGCACATGGTAGGAGAGGGCATTGTCACATGTCTTGTTTAGAGGCCCAGAATCAAGTTACATCTCTAATCCAGAGTACTGTATCAATACATGCCATATGTCTGCAATCTGCACATATTAATATATGGTTACATGCTGAGAAGGTTTAGTATTGAGTTCAAGTGGAACTGTCATCACTGGAATTTCAGCCATAAACCTGACTTGTTACTCATAACACGACTGCCAATCCTATTAGAGTGCTATTACTGATCAACGTATAAAGCCACTGACAAAAGTGCTCACCTGCCCCATCTGTGACGTCTACTAAGTGAAATCACGACTCTCTGTAGAGTACAAAAGTTTATCTAGTAACCCCTTGTTTTATAATGGATTTAAAGTTGTACGATACATAGGTCCATGTACAATGGTTAAGTAAAATAATACACATTACTGAAGTTATAATAAAAAATACAGTGTACGTTCAAGAGAAACATACACTCCTTGAGGACGCTGCTTATTGTGACCTTTATTGTGCAGGGTGTTATTGCCTGACCACATTCTGTGGGCTTTAATTTTATATTGATGCTGATGTTGCTGACATCTTGTTTTTGTGCACTGAGCATAATAACACTTAATTTCTATTCTTTTTCTGTCCACCACTGTTTTTCTACCTTTTTAAAGCCTTTTTTTTTTGCAACAAATCTAAATCTAAATTACGATTTCAATATGTACTATGGGCTGTTTCGGTTCAGTGGATCCTTGCTTGTAAGGCTACGTTCCCATGATGAGCTTTTGTTCCGTTTTTGACGTTGCAGAATTTCTGCTCCATTTCTGAACCTATTATTTAAATTAGGTTACTTGCATTTTTTTTACTGAGTTTTTGTGTGCGTCTTTTTAACCTCTTCACCCCCGAGCCTGTTTTCACCTTCATGACCTGGCCAAATTTTACAATTCTGACCACTGTCACTTTAGGAGTTAATACCTCTGGAACGCTTCAACGGATCCAACTGATTCTGATATTATTTTTTTGTGACATATCGTACTTCATGATAGTGTTAAAATTGATTGGATACAACTTGTGTTTATTTGTGAAAAAAATGGATGTTTAGAGAAAATTTGGAAAATTTTGCAATTTTCAAACTTTCAATTTTTATGCCCTTAAATCAGAGAGTTCTGTCTCATGAAATAGTTAATAAATAACATTTCCCACATGTCTATTTTACATCAGCACAATTTTGGAAACATTAATTTTTTTCTAAGCAAGTTTTAAGGGTTAAAAGTTGACCCGCAATTTCTCATTTCTCCAACAAAATTTACAAAACTATTTTTTTTAGGGACCACATCACAATTGAATTCACTTTGAGGGGTCTATATGACAGAAAATACCCCAAAGTGACACCATTCTAAAAACTGCACCCCTCAAGTTGCTCAAAACCACATTCAAGTTTATTAACCCTTTAGGTGCTTTACAGGGATTTTTGGAATGTGGAAGGAAAAAATAAACATTTAACTTTTTTTTACAAAAATGTTACTTTAGACCCAATTTTTTTTCTCGCAAGGGTAACAGGAAAAAAAGGATCCCAAAATTTGTTGTTCAATTACTCCTGGGCATGCTGATACCTTTTATGTGGAGGAAAACCACTGTTTGGGTGAATCGCAGGGTTTGGCAGGGTTTGGAAGAAAAGGAGCGCCATTTGACTATTTGAATGCAAAATTTGCTCGAATAATTAGTACTTGGAGAGCCCCTGATGTGCCTAAACAGTGGAAACCCCCCACAAGTGACACTATTTTGGAAACTAGACCCCTTAGGGAACTTATCTACATGTGTGATAAGCACCTTGAACACCCAGATGCTTCATAGAAGTTTATAACATTGAGCCGTGAAAATAAAAATTTCTAATTTTTCCCACAAAACTGTTTCTCAGCCCCAAATTTTGCATTTTCATAAGGGTAACAGAATAAATTGCACCATACAATTGTTTGCGCAATTTCTCCAGAGTACACAGATACCCAATATGTGAAGGAAAACTACTGTTTGGGCACACAGTAGGGCTTGGAAGGGAAGGAGTGCCATTTGACTTTTTGAATGCAAAATTTGCTGGAATAATTAGTGGATGCCATGTTACATTTGGAGAGCCCCTCATATGCCTAAACAGTGGAAACCCCCCACAAGTGACACCATTTTGGAAGCTAGACCCCTCAGGGAACATAGCTGGATCTGTGATGAGCACCTTGAAACCCCAGGTGCTTCACAGAAATTTATAACGTAGAGCCCTGAAAATAAAAAATAGACTCATTTTTCCCACAAGAATGTATTTCAGCCCCAAATTTTGCATTTTCCCCAGGGTAACAGGAGAAATTGCACCATAAAATTTGTTGTGGAATTTCTCCTGAGTACACCGATACCCAATATGTAAAGGAAAACAACTGTTTGGGCGTACAGCAGGGCTTGGAAGGGAAGGAGCGCCATTTGACTTTTTGAATGCAAAATTTGCTGGAGTAATTAGCGGACACCATGTCGTGTTTGGGGAGCCCCTGATGTGCCTAAACAGTGGAAACCCCCTACAAGTAACATTATTTTGGAAACTAGACTCCTCAGTGAACTTATCTAGATGTGTGGTGAGCACCTTGAACCCCCAAGTGCTTTACAGAAGTTTATAACATAGAGCCGTGAAAATAAAAAAATCCCATTTTTCATGCAAAAAAGTTCTTTTAGCCCCAGATTTTTTTATTTTCAAAGGCGTAACAGGAGAAAATGGACCCCAAAATTTGTTGTGCAATTTCTCCTGAGCACGCCGATACCCCATATGTGGGGGAAAACTATTGTTTGGGCACACGGCAGGGCTCAAAAAGAAGGAGTGATGTTTTCGAGCTCAGACTTTGATGGAATGGTCTGCGGGTGTCATATCGCGTTTGGAGAGCCCCTAATGTGCCTAAGCAGTGGAAAACACCCACAAGTGACCCCATTTTGAAAAATGTGTGGTGAGCACCTTGAACCCACAGGTGCTTAACAGAATTTTACAACATGGATCTGTAAAAATGGAAAATATATATTTTTCCCACTAAAAAGCCCCACTTTCATTTTCACAAGGATAGCAGGAGAAAATGGACCCCAAAATTGTTGTGCAACTTTTCCTGTGTATGCCGGTACCCTATATGTGGTCGAAAACTACTTTTGAGGCACAGTGCAAAGCTCAGAAGGAAAGAAGCACCACACTGGATTTCAGATTTTGTTGGACTGGTGTCATGTCACATTGACAGAGCCCCTGAGGTGCAAGAACATCAGACACCCCCCCCATAAAGACCCCATTTTACAAACTACACCTCTCAATGAATTCATCTAGGGGTGCAGTGATCATATTGACTCCACAGGTGAGTCACAGAATTTTATACCATTTGGCAGTGAAGAAAAAAACAATTACATTTTTACCACCAAAATTTAGTTTTAGACTCAGATTTTAAATTTTCACACTGGGAAATAGGTAAAAATGGCACAAAATTGGTCCCACAATTTCTTCTGAAGGTGGCCATACCCCATATGTGGCTGTACAGTACTGCTCAGCCGCACGGCGCGACTTGGGAGGGACGGAGAGCTATTTGTCTCCTGGAGCGCAGATTTTTCTAGAATACTATGCGGACTCCTTATACAGAGCCCCTAAGTGCTAGAAGAGCAGCTTGAAGCTTTTGTTAGGGACATTTTACATAACATTTTGGATCACATTTATCCTGCGCTTTACGCTGAGCACTTATATCGATCGGGGTTTCCATCTAAATCTCCGAGTGACATGATTCAGATGAAACCCCTGAGGGATCCATTCACTATAATGAGGCAGCAGAGTTACTCTGGACTCCGTCTGGCCTCTGTTCAGCGTTGTCCTTTTCAGAAGTGCACAAAACTGTGGGCGACGGCACTTTTATGCACACCTAAAAAGACGGACATCGCCTGATCACAGGTCAGACGGCGTCCACAGTGTCTCCATCTGCCTCATTATAGGAAATGAGGCAGATGGAGCCTCATACTGCAGAAACGCAGCAAAAACGCATGTAATCCGCATCTAATTATATAAATAAAGTTTTGTCAAAGCCAAATACCAGGAAGTTTCAAAAACAAAGTAGCTTTATTTAGAACATGACACAGCAACCAAAGACAAAAACCGCAGCGTCAAAATAAAAACGATGTTAACCACTTCCCAACATTTGTAGTATATATACATCATTGTCATTTTGAAGGATATTGTGAAAAGCAGAAAATCGGTTCTATAAAGACGTGTTATATGCAAAGATGCAACACTTTCATAAATGACAACAAAGTAGCCACTAGTAAAACTGACTTTAAAAATTTCTCTCCTTTTTTTTTTGAAAAACAGCCGCGAAGTCCTAGGCAGCTAATTCATCATTGCTGTTTCTCCAGTTTTCTGGAACAAATTGCTATTTTTTAGTGACTTTAGAATTTGTACTTTATTCTCTGTACTGTTTGTGTTACTTTTTAAGTTATCATTCTTTTTTTTTTCCTCGACAACTTTTCTTATCCAGATGTTTTAGACTGATTCATGAAATGCGACTTTTACCAAATGTCGCATTTTTTTTGGTGCATCTCACTCCAGTTCCCTTCCACATCTACCCCCCCCCCCCCCCCCACCCACTTGGAGAAGGTTTCTGGTGGAGTTTTCCGTTTGGTGCATTTTTTGCCACTTTTTAAAGGATTTGCCACTTTTGGTGCTGAGAAGACAAAAATGAAGAACATTTTTTTATTTTGCGCCAAATACATGAATCGCATGCCCAGTTTTAAAGAACTTGGCAAAATATATATATCAGTGACTACTACAAGTTACAACAATAAATTGCAAGTTATGAATCGGGCCCCTAAAGTTTTTAGAATTATCTTTATCCTTTGACATCTAGATCACTGATTTTGATATATTCAGGTAAAATGATATTTCAAAGGGAACCACTACAATGTTTCGATGAGTCCTACTAGAAATGCTTTTGAAATCTGCTCCGTTCTCCCTTTTTTTTATAATTCCTTGTGACTGATGTTCTCTGCATTGATCATCTCTACAAACCTGCACTTACCCAGCATACTCCACTTTATCTTCAGATCCCCTTGGTCCAACAGCCGGTCAAAGGTGAAACTGAAGGCGGTAACATGGGATCAACGCGATTGGGGAAAAAGGGGCTGATGTTGACAGACACATGTGTCCACATGCACTCATAGTCTGCACAGTGGTTGCCAGGTCTACAGAAGTGCGGAATTATTCTAAAGAGTAGATCTGCGGAGAACATCAGTAACAAGTAAGTACTTTTATTTTATTGAAAAACTAGATATATAGTATAAAGAGCCTATAGCTAAT
Source organism: Phyllobates terribilis (assembly GCF_046119375.1). NCBI lineage: Eukaryota > Metazoa > Chordata > Amphibia > Anura > Dendrobatidae > Phyllobates > Phyllobates terribilis. The sequence continues at coordinate 394,699,467 of NW_027362765.1, read as the reverse complement.
GTACTGCATGCTCCTAGCCACTCATCTGTAAAAAAAAAAAAAATTATGATTTTATATGTTTTTATATGATGGACGTATGTTAGTAAATCAGAAGGAACAGCTGGAGCCAAAGTTTGGTGATACATTTTCTGAAATCTGTCAGACTTTTTTCATGCCGATATCTGTGTGTTAAAGAAATAAGAAGCCTTAGGGCGTTCTTCACATGCATTTCTGCATGCAGGTTATCAAGCGCTTTTCCAAGCGATTTTAGCATCACTTGGAAAGTGCTTGACAACTTGGTCACACTAAATAAATCCATGCAACCAGCATGGATTTATATTGTGTGACCAAGTTAATAGTTGAAAAAAAGAATAAAAATGGGAAAAAAAAACAAAAAAACATTACTCACCTTCTGATGGCCCCCGGTCTTTTCTCCTCTGGGTCCGGTGTGTTGGGCGGCTCGCGGTGGTGTGAAAGGACCTTTCATGACGTCATTTAGTCAAGTGACAGGTCACGCAACCGCCGATGTCACATGACTAAATGACGTCACCGCAGGTCCTTTCACACCACCGTGAGCCGTACAAGAGACCGAACGCAGCGGAGAAAAGACCGGTGGACATCGGAAGGTGAGTATAATGTTTATTTTTTATTTTAAATTCTTTTTTTTAACAGGTACAATGGTACCCGGGTCTGGAGAAGAGTCTCCTCTTCTGGAGACCCGGGTACCACCCGCACATTGAATCGCCTAATATCTGCATGTGCACATGTAGTCATGCGGATATTAAGCGATTCAATGCAGGTCAATGGTGGCAATTACGCTGCGTGTCCGCAAAATTAATGGACATGCTGCGTATTTTTCCGCAATGATAATGCGCAGCGGAAATTTTCGCAGCATGTGCACAGCACATGCGAATTATCATTGGGGGCCATGGGCCATGTATTACCAAGCGTTTTTTAAGCGTTTTCGCTACGAAAATTCCGCGGCAAAAACGCTTGAAAAACGCATAGTGGGCACGCAGCCTTATTATCAAACTTTGGCTAATGCTCTATTTTTATATAATGTGATTTTTTTTTAGGATTTACTTTTCACCTCAAAAATTAAAATGCATCCAAACTTCATTTGTAATTGTCTAACACAAAATATTTATATTAAACGGGCAGCTTCATCAGTTTAATAACTGACTGTATATACAGGTGCTTCTCACAAAATTAGAATATCATCAAAAAGTTAATTTATTTCAGTTCTTTGACACAAAAAGTGAAACTCATATATTATATAGAGTCATTACAGACAGAGTGATCTATTTCAAGTGTTTATTTCTGTTAATGTTGATGATTATGGCTTACAGCCAATGAAAACACAAGTCATTATCTCAGTAAATTAAAATAAGTAGTAAAGAACACCTGCAAAGGCTTCCTAAGCGTTTAAAAATGTGTCTTAGTCTGTTTCAGTAGGCTCCACAATCATGGCGAAGACTGCTGACTTGACAGATGTCCAGAAGGCAGTCATTGACACACTCCACAAGGAGGATAAGCCACAAAAGGTCATTGCTAAAGAAGCTGGCTGTTCACAGAGTGCTATATCCAAGCATATTAATTGAAAGTTGAGTGGAAGGAAAAAGTATGGTAGAAAAAGGTGCACAAGCAACCCGGGATAACCGCAGCCTTGAAAGGATTGTTAAGAAAAGGCCATTCAAAAATTTGGGGAGATTCACAAGGAGTGGACTGCTGCTGGAGTCATTGCTTCAAGAGCCGCCACACACAGATGTATCCCGGACATGGGCTACAAGTGTCGCATTCCTTGTGTCAAGCCGCTCATGACCAATAGACAACGCCAGAAGCGTCTTACCTGGGCCAAGGAGAAAAAGACCTGGACTGTTCTCAGTGGTCCAAGGTGTTGTTTTCAGATGAAAGTAAATTTTGCATTTTATTTGGAAATCAAGGTGCCAGAGTCTGGAGGAAGAGTGGAGAGGCCACAATCCAAGCTGCTGGAGGTCTAGTGTGAAGTTTCCACAATCAGTGATGGTTTGGGGGGCCATGTCATCTGCTGGTGTAGGTCCACTGTGTTTTATCAAGACCAAAGTCAGCGCAGCCGTCTACCAGGACATTTTAGAGCACTTCATGCTTCCCTCTGCCGACAAGCTTTTTGGAGATGGAAATGTCATTCTCCAGCAGGACTTGGCCACTGTCCACACTGCCAAAAGTACCAATACCTGGTTTATACACAACAGTATCACTGTGCTTGATTGGCAGCCAACTCGCCTGACCTTAACCCCATAGAGAATCTATTATAGAGAATCTATGGGGTATTGTCAAGAGGAAGATGAGACCCCAGACCCAACAATGCAGACGAGCTGAAGGCTGCTATCAAAGCCACCTGGGCTTCCATAACACCTCAGCAGTGCCACAGGCTGATCGCCTCCATGCCACATTGCCGCATTGATGCAGTAATTGATGCAAAAGGAGCCCGACCAAGTATTGAGGGCATTTACTGAGCATACATTTCAGTAGGACAACATTTCCGATTTTAAAATCATTTTTCAAGCTGTTATTATAAAGTATTCTAATTTACTGAGTTAATGACTTTTGTGTTTTCATTGGCTGTAAGCCATAATCATCAACATTAACAGAAATAAACACTTGATATAGATCACTCTGTGTGTAATGACTCTATATAATATATATATATACAGTGGGAAAAATTAGTATTTGCTACACGGTCGATTTTGCAAGTTTTCCCACCTACAAAGAATGGAGAGGCCTGTAATTTTTATCGTAGGTACACTTCACCTGTGAGACAGAATCTAAAAAAAAAAATCCAGAAAATCACATTGTATGATTTTTATATAATTAATTTGCATTTTATTGCATGAAATAACTATTTGATACAATAGAAAAACAGAACTTAATATTTGGTACAGAAACCTTTGTTCTTGACCAGGTTTGCACACATTGCAGCAGGGATTTTGGCCCACTTCTCCATACAGATCTTCTCCTGATCTTTCAGGCTGTCACTTGGCAATATTAAGTTTCAGCTCCCTTCAAAGATTTTCTATTGGGTTCAGGTCTGGAGACTGGCTAGGCCACTCCAGGACCTTGAAATGCTTCTTACAGAGCCACTCCTCAGTTATCCTGGCTGTGTGTTTCGGGTTATTGTCATGCTGGAAGACCCAGCCACGACCCATCTTCAATGCTCTTACTGAGGAAAGGAGGTTGTTGGCCAAAATCTTGCGATACATGACCCCATCCATCCTCCCTTCAATACGGTGCTGTCATCCTGTCCCCTTTGCAGAAAAGCACCCACAAAATACGATGTTTACCCCAACATGCTTCACAGTTGAGATGGTGTTGTTGGGTTTATACTCATCCTTCTTCTTCCTCCGAACACGGCGAGTGGACTTGATACCAAAAACTTCTACTTTGGTCTTACCTGACCACATGACCTTCTCTCATGCCTCCTCTGGATCATCCAGATGATTATTGGTTAACTTCAAATGAGCCTGGACATGTGCTGGCGGGAGCAGGGAGACCTTGTGTGCCCTGCAGGAGTGTAGTGTTACGGTAATGTTTGAGACTGTGGTCCCTGCTCTCTTCAGGTCATTGACCAAGTCCTCCCATGTACAGTACAGACCAAAAGTTCAAAAGTTTGGACACACCTTCTCATTTAAAGATTTTTCTGTATTTTCATGACTATGAAAATTGTACATTCACACTGAAGGCATCAAAACTATGAATTAACGCATGTGGAATTATATACTTAACAAAAAAGTGTGAAACAACTGAAAATATGTCTTATATTCTAGGTTCTTCAAAGTAGCCACCTTTTGCTTTGATGACTGCTTTGCACACTCTTGGCATTCTCTTGATGAGCTTCAAGAGGTAGTCACCAGAAATGGTTTTCACTTCACAGGTGCGCCCTGTCAGGTTTAATAAGTGGGATTTCTTGCCTTATAAATGGGGTTGGGACCATCAGTTGTGTTGTGCAGAAGTCAGGTGGATACACAGCTGATAGTCCTACTGAATAGACTGTTAGAATTTGTATTATGGCAAGAAAAAAGCAGCTAAGTAAAGAAAAACGAGTGGCCATCATTACTTTAAGAAATGAAGGTCAGTCAGTGTGAAAAATTGGGCAAACTTTGAAAGTGTCCCCAAGTGCAGTTGCAAAAACCATCAAGCGCTACAAAGAAACTGGCTCACATGAGGATTGCTCCTGGAAAGGAAGACCAAGAGTCACCTCTGCTCCTGAGGATAAGTTTATCCGAGTCACCAGCCTCAGAAATCGCAGGTTAACAGCAGCTCAGATTAGAGACCAGGTCAATGCCACACAGAGTTCTAGCAGCAGACACATCTCTTCAACAACTGTTAAGAGGAGACAGGCAACAAGCAGAAGAGACTTGTTTGGGCTAATGAACACAAGGAATGGACATTAGACCAGTGGAAATCTGTGCTTTGGTCTGATGAGTCCAAATTTGAGATCTTTGGTTCCAACCACCGTGTCTTTGTGCGACGCAGAAAAGGTGAACGGATGGACTCTACATGCCTGGTTCCCACCGTGAAGCACGGAGGAGGAGGTGTGATGGTGTGGGGGTGCTTTGCTGGTGACACTGTTGGGGATTTATTCAAAATTGAAGGCATACTGAACCAGCATGGCTACCACAGCATCTCTCAGCGGCATGCTATTCCATCCGGTTTGCGTTTAGTTGGACCATCATTTATTTTTCAACAGGACAATGACCCCAAACACACCTCCAGGCTGTGTAAGGGCTATTTGACCAAGAAGGAGAGTGATGGGGCGCTATGCCAGATGACCTGGCCTCCACAGTCACCAGACCTGAACCCAATTGAGATGGTTTGGGGTGAGCTGGACCGCAGAGTGAAGACAAAAGGGCCAACAAGTGCTAAGCATCTCTGGGAACTCCTTCAAGATTGTTGGAAGACCATTTCCGGTGACTACCTCTTGAAGCTCATCAAGAGAATGCCAAGAGTGTGCAAAGCAGTCATCAAAGCAAAAGGTGGCTACTTTGAAGAACCTAGAATATAAGACATATTGTCAGTTGTTTCACACTTTTTTGTTAACTATATAATTCCACATGTGTTAATTCTTAGTTTTGATGCCTCCAGTGTGAATGTACAATTTTCATAGTCATGAAAATACAGAAAAATCTTTAAATGAGAAGGTGTGTCCAAACTTTTGGTCTGTACTGTAGTTCTGGGCTGATTCCTGTCCTTTCTCAGAATCATTCTTACCCCGCGAGGCGAGATCTTGCATGGAGCCTCCAGACTGAAGAAGATTGACAGTCATCTTGTGTTTCTTCCATTTTCAAATAATTGTGCCAACAGTTGTTGCCCTCTCACCAAGCTGCTTGCCTATTGTCCTGTAGCCCATCCCAGCCTGGTGCAGGTCTACAATTTTGCCCCTGGTGTCCTTAGACAGCTCTTTGGACTTGGACATAGTGAAGAGTTTGGAGTGTGATTGATTGAGTGTGTGGACTGGCGTCTTTTATACAGGTAATGAGTTCAAACAGGTGCAATTAATGTTAGAACCCTCCTGTTAGTTTTTTTTCTATTTTGCTGGTCACATGACTTTCTGCCTATATAATCCAGCTCCGCCCTTCTGGCCTTGCTGGACTTCAGTGTTTCATTTACTCTTAAGCTAGCCAGGTGCCTTGTACCTAACTCTGTAGTTTGCTTGGTCTTTGGACAACTAGTACTTTTTGTTTGTTTGTCTTTGCTCTGCTACAATTCCTGCTAGGAGGTGTCCATCTATATCCCAGTCCTTAGTTCTTGTAGGGACCCCTCCCTTATATCTATAGGTCTTCGTTCAGACTAGCCGAGGACATAGGCGGGTCTGTTCACAAGGAACAGGTCCCCCGCTGCATCGTAGGGAATCAGCTTAGTCCTATTGTAGGGACAGATTTCCTATCTTTCCTTAGTGCTTGTAGCAGTTCATAACAGTAAGTCCAGCCCAAAACTAAAATAAAACACTCTAAGGAAAGAAATCCAGATATCAGCATGGTGTCGGTTCAAGAGTTGGCTCAACGCCTGCAGGGACTGTCTTTGGAGGTGGCTGAGCTTCAGCTACACGTGAGTAGCTGTCCTGGAGCGCATTTTGTGGAACTGAAGGTAGGACTGCCAGATTTTTTTTATGATAAACAGCAAGATTTTTTTTCCTTTAAAAACGCTTGTTTATTATATTTTCGTTTAAGACCCAGATCCTCTGGGAATGAATCACAGCGCATTGGGTTTATAATGTCACTTTTGCGCAAAGAACCACAGGGATGGGCCTTTTCTCTCCAACCTAATGATCCGTGTTTTAGATCAGTGGAAGATTTTTTTTCTGCTATGGGGTTGTTGTATGACGATCCTGATCGAGTCTCATCTGCTGAAACTGAATTAAGACGTTTGAAGCAGGGATCAGGTGATGTGGAAAATTATTGTAAATACTTCAGCAGATGGTCGGCCGAAGTTGAATGGAATGACTCGGCATTAAAATGTCTGTTTCTTGCTGGTCTAGGTGAAAGGGTTAAGGATCTGCTGATTGCCTTCCCAACACCTGGAACCTTGCAGGAGGCAATGTAATTAGCTATACGTATGGACAGGAGACTGCGTGCTAGGATTAATGATGAGAAATCTACTGCTATGGCAGCTCCTAGTTTTCAGAGGGTCTGCTCGGAAGGTGGAGAACCGATGGAGATTGGGGCGATGTCGCTCCATTCTCAGGAAAAAGACCGCAGGTTTGCTGAGGGATTATGTTTTTATTGCGGTAAATCTGACCACTTTATTAAGAACTGTGTGCTTCGTTTGAACAAAGAAAAAAAAAAGGTCAGTTACGCCCGTATAGCTTGTTTAAACTCAAAGGGAGTATTTCTTTCTGGGAGCACCTCATTTCAGGAGGAGTTGATTGAATTTTGGGTATTTGTGGATTGTGGTTCTACACTCAATGTGATTGATAAGGGATTTTTGGAAAAATTTAAATTAGAATCCAAACTTTTGTCATCTCCTATTTCTGTGGTTGCTGTTGATGGCTCTCCTTTGAAATGTATTACTCACAAGGTTTTTGAATTTCCCCTCACCATTAATGGTATTCACCAAGAGAATTTGGATTTGGCGGTATTAAATAATTTGCCTTCTCCAGTGGTTTAGGGGTTACCTTGGTTAAAATTGCACAATCCTGTACTGGACTGGTCTACCCATGAAATTAAGTCTTGGAGTCCTAAGTGTCATGACAAATGTTGTAACGGTCGCATTGCTGCTGTGGAAAAAAGGGGAATTACCTGTACCTATTCAGGATTTTTGGAAGGTTTTTTATGAGGAGGAGTCGCAAGTTTTGCCTCCTCATAGGGACTATGATTGCACCATTGAGTTTGTCCCTGGAGCTACTCTTCCCAAGAGTCGCTTGTTTAATCTGACTATCCCTGAGAGAAGGGCCTTGGAGGAATACATACAGACAAGCTTGGCCGCCGGTCACATTAGACCTTCTAAGTCTCCTGTGGCTGTTGGATTTTTTTTTGTAAAAAAAAAGGACGGCGGTTTACGTCCATGTCTGGACTTTTGCGAAATTAATAAAATTACCGTACGCAATTCCTACCCATTGCCGTTAATTCCTGACTTGTTCAACCAGTTAGTGGGGGCCAAGTGGTTCTCTAAAATTGATCTCCGGGGGGCATACAATTTGTTACGAATGAAGGAAGGTGATGAATGGAAAACAGCTTTTAACACTCCGGTGGGTCATTTTGAGAATCTGGTTATGCCTTTTGGTCTTACCAATGCATCAGCGTTTTTTCAGAACCTTATTAATGACATCCTAAGACTGTTGATTGGTAAGAATGTGGTGGTGTATTTGGATGACATTTTGATTTATTCGCCGGATCTGGAGTCTCATTGGCAGGGCATACGTGAGGTATTGCAGTTGTTAAGTGACAATTCACTTTTTGCTAAGCTGGAGAAATGTGAGTTCACTGTGCTGAGAATTAGTTTTTTGGGCTACATTATCTCCAGTGAGGGCTTTGAGATGGACCTGGTGAAGGTTCAGGCTGTGCAGGAATGGCCTAGGCCTATTGGTTTGAAATCGATACAGAGATTTTTGGGTTTCGACAATTATTACAGAAAATTCATTAAGAATTTTTCTATAATTGTTAAGCCGCTGACCGATCTCACTAGGAAAGGTGCGAATACAGTTCAGTGGACTACGGAGGCCATTGAAGCTTTTGTGTATCTCAAGGAGAGGTTCAGTTCTGCCCCCATCCTTATGCAGCCTGATGAGACCAAGCCTTTTTTGGTCGAGGTCGATGCTTCTTCGGTGGGGGTCGGTGCGGTTTTGTCTCAGGAGAACAAGGATGGAGTACATCCCTGTGCTTTTTTTTCAAAAAAAAATTCTGAGACCGAACTTAATTACGATGTTGGTAATCGGGAATTGCTGGCTATTAAACTCGCATTTGAACATTGGCGTCATCTCTTGGAAGGTGCTAAATTTCCCATTCAGGTTTTCACTGATCATAAGAATCTGATCTATCTTGATGCTGCCAAGCGCTTGAATACCCGTCAGGCTAGGTGGGCACTTTTTTTTTCGCGGTTTAATTTTTCTGTTACTTTCATCCCGGGTACCAAGAATGTAAAAGCTGATGCTTTATCTCGCAGCTTTTCTCCCATTGTTGGTACCGAGGAGGAGGAGAGCATTTTACAGGAAGGTGGTGTGATAGCAGCATTGGACTCCGTTTTGGAAGATGGGATTCTGAAAGCCCAGGAGGATGCCCCGTCTAACACTCCCCATGGGAGGTTGTTTGTGCCTAGGACCTTTAGGAGAGATTTGTTTGTGGAGTGTCATGAGTCTCGGTTGGCAGGTCATCCAGGAATTTCTGAGACTAAGAGACTTGTAGGTCGCAGTTGTTGGTGGCCTGGGTGGCAGAAGGAAGTCATTAAGTGGGTGCGTCAATGTACTGTGTGTGCTAGATCTAAGTCTTCACATGCTCCTGCTGCAGGGTTGCTTTGCCCTCTGGAGGTTCCTAGTGCACCTTGGATGCATCTTGCTATGGATTTTATTACTGACCTTCCTGCCTCTGAGGGTTTCACTGTCATCTGGGTGGTGGTGGACCGTTTTAGCAAGATGTGTCACTTGGTTCCTTTCATCAAACTGCCCTGCGCTAAGACACTCGCTAAGGCTTTTGTTAAGGAAATTGTCAGACTCCATGGCATTCCCACGGATATTGTTTCTGATAGAGGACCTCAGTTCGTGGCTCGTTTTTGGCGTGCCTTTTGTGACAGGTTGGGAGTTCATTTGTCATTTTCATCTGGATATCATCCTGAGTCTAATGGACAGACAGAAAGAAAGAACCAAGATGTTGAACAGTTTTTGCGTTGTTTTGTGGCAGACAATCAAGAGGGGTGGTCTGAGTTTCTGCCACTCGCTGAATTTGCTCTTAACAACCATACATCCTCTTCTGCTGGGTGTTCTCCTTTTTTTTGTTGTACTGGGAGACATCCGTCGTTTGGGTCATTCTCCAAATTGGTATCGGCTGGGCAGGAGCAGGAGAATTTTTCCGGTGATTTGGAGAGAGTTTGGACTGATGTACGTTGTAACCTTCAAGAGGCTAACAAAAAATCTAAGAGGTACTTTGACAGGAAACGTCAAGAGGTTTTGTTTACGGTTGGTGACATGGTTTGGTTGGCCTCTGAGAATCTGCGGTTGAGGATTGCTTCTAAGAAATTGGGCCCGAAATTTGTAGGGCCGTTTAAGGTACTTCAGGTAGTTAACCAATCTGCTGTTAGGTTGGAGGTTCCCACCTCCTGGAAGATTAATCCGGTGTTTCATGTTTCCTTATTGAAAAAAGCTGATGTTTCGGATAGGGACTCCACTGTCTCTGTTCCTCCGGTGGTGGAAGACGGTGAATATGAAATTTCTCGTTTTCTTAATTCTAGATGGCATAGAGGGAGATTGCAGTATCTCGTCGCTTGGAAAGGTTTCGGTACCGAGGATAACTCCTGGGTAAAGGCGGATGATGTCTCTGCTCCTAGACTTGTCGGAGCGTTTCACAGGAGGTTTCCTGATAGGCCTGGGCCTGGAGGATCCGGAGGATCCTCATAGAAGAGGGGGTACTGTTAGAACCCTCCTGTTAATTTTTTTTCTATTTTGTTGGTCACATGACTTTCTGCCTATATAATCCAGCTCCGCCCTTCTGGCCTTGCTGGACTTCAGTGTTTCATTTACTCTTAAGCTAGCCAGGTGCCTTGTACCTAACTCTGTAGTTTGCTTGGTCTTTGGACAACTAGTACTTTTTGTTTGTTTGTCTTTGCTCTGCTACAATTTCTGCTAGGAGGTGTCCATCTATATCCCAGTCCTTAGTTCTTGTAGGGACCCCTCCCTTATATCTATAGGTCTGCGTTCAGACTAGCCGAGGACTTAGGCGGGTCTGTTCACAAGGAACAGGTCCCCCGCTGCATCGTAGGGAATCAGCTTAGTCCTATTGTAGGGACAGATTTCCTATCTTTCCTTAGTGCTTGTAGCAGTTCATAACAATTAGTACAGGTAATGAGTGCAGAGTAGGAGAAAAAACTAACAGGTCTGTGAAAGCCAGAATTCTTGCTGGTTGGTAGGTGATCAGATACTTATTTCATGAAATAAAATGCAATGTAATTATTTAAAAATCATACAATGTGATTTTCTGGATTTTTTTTAAGATTCTGTCTCTTACAGTTGAAGTGTGCCTACAATAAAAATTACAGTCCTCTCCATTCTTTGTAGGTGGGAAAACTTGCAAAATCGGCAGTGTATCAAATACTTATTTTCCTCACTGTATATATAAATATATATATACATATATATATACATATATTATATACATAATCCTATTTAAGGCAATTCACGTCTCTATAAGACAGAGTGGAAAGCAGAAGCCCCTCTTGTTCTGGTGATCTCTGCCCACCCATTTACTACATTTCTCCTGAATGGCTGACATGTAAAACTTCTTGTTCCCCTAAGAAATTCAGCAGTTTCTGAAGGTTCTTGGTACTGTCAGGGTTATGTTAAAGAAATTTAGTTATCGCTGTTCACAGCCACTGAACTGCGATAAGCTTACTGACGTCACCGCTCGCGTGAGAACCGGCAGTAAGTTTCCCTCAGCTGGTTATTAAAAATAAAGGGGACCCCAAGTCATTTTTTCATTTAATTTTTTATGTACAGTGAACTACATATGCACTGCACTAATTATATATCATACTGACATTTTTCTATCTATCTGACGGTTCATGCTGTACTTGTATTTAATGTACTTGGCTGATGAAATGTCAGGTTTCTTTTGAGATATGTGTGTAAAATTGAACATGGTCCGTGTGCAGAGATATTTTTTTCTCCAACCCATTGACTTGCATTGGCGAGTCTCATCCGATACATGCGGCCACTCGCAGCATGCTGCAATTTTATTCTCAGTTCAATGTGAGATGAGAAAAAAAATCGCAGATGAACATTAAATCAGGGAATAACATTAATCAAAGTGCAATCCAATTTTTTTATCGGATTGCACTTGTCCGATTTATATGCAGATGAGTGTAAGCCCTTACCTCTAGGATCAGAGGAGCACAGGAGCTCTGAAGCTAACCGGATCCAGTGATCTGGCCAGCTTTAGAGCAGCACGTACAAGCTCTATAGAAAGGAGCCTGTAAGCGTTGCCCTCCTTGCCTAGGAGACCGGCCACCATTGATAGACTGCAAAACTGATAAACTCTGCAATGAGCAGAAAACTATAACATTTTAAAAATTCAATTTTTGTGAATGAATTTTTATTAAGAGGTAAAATGCAAAGTAGATTGTTTTTACACGCACTTTGCAATTGTACCCATTTAAAAAGATGATACAATCCCTTTAACAACTGATTTGTACTATTATTGCACAAGGTACTAGAATATGCAATATGAATCGCACTACATTATAGTTAAAAAATAGACATTTATATTTATTACAATCAATAAACTATAGATCCCAAGACATAAAATGCGATAAGAAGATTTGGTCTCATCACTACCTGTACAATAAATTTATAGGAAAAGAGAAAAAGTTGCTTCCAGCTCCCGGTAAAAACTTTACTTTATTAGAAAATTTAAAACTGGTTATTACATGTGGACTCCAAAATATATGGTCATGGCTTGGACAAAGGACGCTGGTGTGCATCTGAAATGCGTAGCTAGTTTCCATGACTGTAATTTTTGTAATCTATGTGTATTAACTGGTTTTAAATTTTCTAATAAAGTCAAGTTTTTACCGGGAACTGGAAGGTACTTTTTCTCTTTTCTTATGGACATACACAAGTTTGGTCAGAACAAGCATTGAGCGAGCATGCTCGACACTGCTCGGTACTCGCCCGAGCATATCACTACTCGGGATGTTGGGCGAGCACCGAGCATTTCCGGGTTACTCGGGCAGGAGCTCGGGTCTCCGCCCTGCACATTTGGCGCTCTTTACAGAGCCAATGAACATTCAGGGATTGCCAGCCAGTCACTGTAATGCCACAGCCATGTTGGTTGTGGGTATTACAGTGATTGGCTGGCCGCACAGCGTCACCTCGAGTATATAAAACCGGGCGCCGCCATCTTGGACACAGTCGCTCTGGATCAGCCAGTGTAGAGTCAGTGCTGCTGAGTTAGGGAGAGATATATAGTGCGAAATAGGTAGTGTAGGGTCTCTAAAGGCTGCCAAATCAAACAAACCGTCCTTCTCAGGACTAATATCCATCCCAGATATCAGGCAGGCAGGCAGGCTGTATAGGAGACGCAGTGGTTATACCAGCAAATGCTGCATTACAGTCCTGTGTGCTCCTGTTGGTCTAATTGCTAGACTTATCACCCCGGTCTCAGGGGCCAGGAAAAATTATTTTTTTTTTTCATGTAAATCCTGTTTTGTTTTTTCCTCAGTCAGACTGTACAAATACCCGTCTTATTAACCTTTTGGTATTTTTTCCCAATTCCCCCAAAAAATTGAGTGTGTCTGTGACTGTTCAGACACCAATATATCTGTTTAAAAGAGTCTGGTGTAGGCCAGAAAAATAGAACTGTGGATTTGCAGTTCCACGGGTCAAATCTCTGTATTATCCTGTTTTTGGCTTTTTTTGCCGTGAAAAAAACCTGTAATAGTGTCTCCCTGACTGGTCAGACACCAATATATCTGTTTAAAAGAGTCTGGTGTAGGCCAGAAAAATAGAACTGTGGTTTTGCAGTTCCACGGGTCAAATCTCTGTTTTATCCTGTTTTTGGCATTTTTTGCCGTAAAAAAATACTGTAATAGTGTCTCCCTGACTGGTCAGACACCAATATATCTGTTTAAAAGAGTCTGGTGTAAGCCATAAAATAGAACTGTGGTTTTGCAGTTCCACGGGTCAAATCTCTGTATTATCCTGTTTTTGGCATTTTTTGCCGTAAAAAAAAAATGTAATAGTGTCTCTCTAACTTGTCAGACACCAATATATCTGTTTAAAAGAGTCTGGTGTAGGCCAGAAAAATAGAACTGTGGTTTTGCAGTTCCACGGGTCAAATCTCTGTATTATCCTGTTTTTGGCATTTTTTGCCGTAAAAAAAAAACTGTAATAGTGTCTCCCTGACTGGTCAGACACCAATATATCTGTTTAAAAGATTCTGGTGTAGGCCAGAGAAATAGAACTGTGGATTTCCTCTTCCACGGTTAAAATCTGGGTGTAATCCACCTATTTGCCCTTTTTACATAAAAAAAAAACAGTTTGAGTGTCTCGCTGACTGTTCAGACACAAATATATCTGTTTAAAAGATTCTGGTGTAGGCCAGAGAAAGAGAACTGTGGTTTTCCTCTTCCACGGTTCAAATCTGCGTGTTATCCACCTTTTTGCCTTTTTTACATAAAAAAAAAACTGTTTGAGTGTCTCGGTGACTGTTCAGACACAAATGTATCTATTTAAAAAAGTCTGGTATACGCCAGGAAATCAGAACTGTGGTACTCCTCTTCTACGGTTCAAATATGGGTGTTATCCACCTTTTTGCCGTTTTTCCATAAAAAAAACAGTTTGAATGTCTCGCTGACTGTTCATACACAAATATATCTGTTTAAAAGAGTCTGGTGTAGGCCAGATAACTAGAACTGTGGTTTTCCTCTTCCACGGTTCAAATCTCTGTATTATCCTGCTTTTGGCATGTTTTGCCGTAAAAAAAACCTGTAATAGTGTCTCCCTGACTGGTCAGACACCAATATATCTGTTTAAAAGAGTCTGGGGTAGGTCAGAAAAATAGAACTGTGGTTTTGCAGTTCAACGGGTCAAATCTCTGTATTATCCTGTTTTGGGTATTTTTTGCCGTAAAAAAAAACTGTAATAGTGTCTCCGTGACTGGTCAGTCACCAATATATCTGTTTAAAAGAGTCTGGTGTAAGCCAGAAAAATAGAACTGTGTTTTTGCAGTTCCACTGGTCAAATCTCTGTTTTGTCCTGCTTTTGGCATTTTTTGCCGTACAAAAAAACAGTAATAGTGTCTCTCTGGCTGGTCAGACACCAATATATCTGTTTAAAAGAGTCTGGTGTAGGCCTGAAAAATAGAACTGTGGTTTTGCAGTTCCACGGGTCAAATCTCTGTATTATCCTGTTTTTGGCATTTTTTGCCGTAAAAAAAAACCTGTAATAGTGTCTCCCTGACTGGTCAGACACCAATATATCTGTATAAAAGAGTCTGGTGTATGCCACATAACTATAACTGTGGTTTTGCAGTTCCACGGGTCAAATCTCTGTATTATCCTGTTTTTGGCATTTGTTGGCGTTAAAAAAACAGTAATAGTGTCTCCCTGACTGGTCAGACACCAATATATCTGTTTAAAAGAGTCTGGTGTAGGCCAGAAAAATAGAACTGTGGTTTTGCAGTTCCACGGGTCAAAAATCTGTATTAACCTGTTTTTGGCATTTTTTGCCGTAAAAAAAACTGTAATAGTGTCTCCCTGACTGGTCAGACACCAATATATCTGTTTAAAAGAGTCTGGTGTACGCCACATAACTATAACTGTGGTTTTGCAGTTCCACTGGTCAAATCTCTGTATTATCCTGTTTTTGGTGTTTTTTGCCGTAAAAAAAAACTGTAATAGTGTCTCCCTGACTGGACAGACACCAATATATCTGTTTAAAAGAGTCTGGTGTAGGCCAGAAAAATAGAACTGTGGTTTTGCAGTTCCACGGGTCAAATCTCTGCATTATCCTGTTTTTGGCATTTTTTGCCGTAAAATAAACCTTTAATAGTGTCTCCCTTACTGGTCAGACACCAATATGTCTGTTTAAAAGAGTCTGGTGTAGGCCAGAAAAATAGAACTGTGGTTTTGCAGCTCCTCGGGTCAAATCTCTTTATTATCCTGTTTTTGGCATTTTTTGCTGTAAAAAATACCTGTAATAGTGTCTCCGTCACTGGTCAGACACCAATATATCTGTTTAAAAGAGTCTGGTGTAAGCCAGAAAAATAGAACTGTGGTTTTGCAGTTCCACGGGTCAAATCTCTGTATTATCCTGTTTTTGGCATTTTTTTCCGTAAAAAAAAACTGTAATAGTGTCTCCCTGACTGGTCAGACACCAATATATCTGTTTAAAAGAGTCTGGTGTATGCCACATAACTATAACTGTGGTTTTGCAGTTCCTCTGGTCAAATCTCTGTATTATCCTATTTTTGGCATTTTTTGCCGTAAAAAAAACCAGTAATAGTGTTTCCCTGACTGGTCAGACACCAATATATCTGTTTAAAAGAGTCTGGTGTAGGCCAGAAAAAATAAAACTGTGGTTTTGCAGTTCCACGGGTCAAATCTCTGTATTATCCTGTTTTTGGCATTTTTTGCCGTAAAATAAACCTTTAATAGTGTCTCCCTGACTGGTCAGACACCAATATATCTGTTTAAAAGAGTCTGGTGTATGCCACATAACTATAACTGTGGTTTTGCAGTTCAACGGGTCAAATCTCTGTATTATCCTGTTTTTGGCATTTTTTGCCGTAAAAAAAACCTAATAGTGTCTCCCTGACTGGTCAGACACCAATATATCTGTTTAAAAGAGTCTGGTGTAGGCAAGAAAAATAGAACTGTGGTTTTGCAGTTCCACGGGTCAAATCTCTGCATTATCCTGTTTTTGCCATTTTTTACTGTAAAATAAAACTTTAATAGTGTCTCCCTGACTGGTCAGACACCAATATGTCTGTTTAAAAGAGTCTGGTGTAGGCCAGAAAAATAGAACTGTGGTTTTGCAGTTCCACGGGTCAAATCTCTGTATTTTCCTGTTTTTGGCATTTTTTGCCATAAAAAAAAAACTGTAATAGTGTCTCCCTGACTGGTCAGACACCAATATATCTGTTTAAAAGAGTCTGGTGTACGCCACATAACTATCACTGTGGTTTTGCAGTTCCACGGGTCAAATCTTTGTATTATCCTGTTTTTGGCATTTTTTGCCGTAAAAAAAAACCTGTAATAGTGTCTCCCTGACTGGTCAGACACTAATATATCTGTTTAAAAGAGTCTGGTGTATGCCACATAACTATAACTGTGGTTTTGTAGTTCCACGGGTCAAATCTCTGTATTATCCTGTTTTGGCATTTTTTGCCATAAAAAAACTGTAATAGTGTCTCCCTGACTGGACAGACACCAATATATCTGTTTAAAAGAGTCTGGTGTAGGCCAGAAAAATAGAACTGTGGTTTTGCAGTTCCACGAGTCAAATCTCTGTATTATCCTGTTTTTGGCATTTTTTGCCGTAAAATAAACGTTTAATAGTGTCTCCCTGACTGGTCAGACACCAATATGTCTGTTTAAAAGAGTCTGGTGTAGGCCAGAAAAATAGAACTGTGGTTTTGCAGTTCCATGGGTCAAATCTCTGTATTATACTGTTTTTGGCATTTTTTGCCATAAAAAAAAACTGTAATAGTGTCTCCCTGACTGCTCAGACACCAATATATCTGTTTAAAAGAGTCTGGTGTACGCCACATAACTATAACTGTGGTTTTGCAGTTCCACGGGTCAAATCTCTGTATTATCCTGTTTTTGGCATTTTTTGCCATAAAATAAACCTTTAATAGTGTCTCCCTGACTGGTCAGACACCTATATATCTGTTTAAAAGAGTCTGGTGTAGGCCAGAAAAATAGAACTGTGGTTTTGCAGTTTCACGGGTCAAATCTCTGTATTATCCTGTTTTTGGCATTTTTTGCCATAAAATAAACCTTTAATAGTGTCTCCCTGACTGGTCAGACACCAATATATCTGTTTAAAAGAGTCTGGTGTAGGCCAGAAAAATAGAAGTGTGGTTTTGCAGTTCCACGGGTCAAATCTATGTATTATCCTGTTTTTGGCATTTTTTGCCGTAAAAAAACTGTAATAATGTCTCCCTGACTGATCAGACACCAATATATCTGTTTAAAAAAGTCTGGTGTATGCCACATAACTATAACTGTGGTTTTGCAGTTCCACGGGTCAAATCTCTGTATTATCCTGTTTTTGCCATTTTTTGCCGTAAAAAAAACAGTAATAGTGTCTCCCTGACTGGTCAGACTCCAATATATCTGTTGAAAAGAGTCTGGTCTAGGCCAGAAAAATAGAACTGTGGTTTTGCAGCTCCACAGGTCAAATCTCTGTATTATCCTGTTTTTGGCATTTTTTGCCATAAAAAAAACCTGTAATAGTGTCTCCGTGACTGGTCAGACACCAATATATCTGTTTAAAAGAGTCTGGTGTAAGCCAGAAAAATAGAACTGTGGTTTTGCAGTTCCACGGGTCAAATCTCTGTATTATCCTGTTTTTGGCATTTTTTTCCGTAAAAAAAACCTGTAATAGTGTCTCCCTGACTGGTCAGACACCAATATATCTGTTTAAAAGAGTCTGGTGTAGGCAAGAAAAATAGAACTGTGGTTTTGCAGTTCCACGGATCAAATCTCTGTATTTTCCTGTTTTTGGCATTTTTTGCCATAAAAAAAAACTGTAATAGTGTCTCCCTGACTGGTCAGACACCAATATATCTGTTTAAAAGAGTCTGGTGTACGCCACATAACTATAACTGTGGTTTTGCAGTTCCACGGGTCAAATCTCTGTATTATCCTGTTTTTGGCATTTTTTGCCGTAAAAAAAACCTGTAATAGCGCCTCCCTGACTGGTCAGACACCAATATATCTGTTTAAAAGAGTCTGGTGTAGGCCAGAAAAAATAAAACTGTGGTTTTGCAGTTCCACGGGTCAAATCTCTGTATTATCCTGTTTTTGGCATTTTTTGCCGTAAAATAAACCTTTAATAGTGTCTCCCTGACTGGTCAGACACCAATATATCTGTTTAAAAGAGTCTGGTGTATGCCACATAACTATAACTGTGGTTTTGCAGTTCAACGGGTCAAATCTCTGTATTATCCTGTTTTTGGCATTTTTTGCTGTAAAAAAAACCTGTAATAGTGTCTCCCTGACTGGTCAGACACCAATATATCTGTTTAAAAGAGTCTGGTGTAGGCAAGAAAAATAGAACTGTGGTTTTGCAGTACCACGGGTCAAATCTGCATTATCCTGTTTTTGCCATTTTTTACTGTAAAATAAAACTTTAATAGTGTCTCCCTGACTGGTCAGACACCAATATGTCTGTTTAAAAGAGTCTGGTGTAGGCCAGAAAAATAGAACTGTGGTTTTGCAGTTCCACGGGTCAAATCTTTGTATTTTCCTGTTTTTGGCATTTTTTGCCATAAAAAAAAAAACTGTAATAGTGTCTCCCTGACTGGTCAGACACCAATATATCTGTTTAAAAGAGTCTGGTGTACGCCACATAACTATCACTGTGGTTTTGCAGTTCCACGGGTCAAATCTTTGTATTATCCTGTTTTTGGCATTTTTTGCCGTAAAAAAAACCCTGTAATAGTGTCTCCCTGACTGGTCAGACACTAATATATCTGTTTAAAAGAGTCTGGTGTATGCCACATAACTATAACTGTGGTTTTGCAGTTCCACGGGTCAAATCTCTGTATTATCCTGTTTTGGCATTTTTTGCCATAAAAAAAAACTGTAATAGTGTCTCCCTGACTGGACAGACACCAGTATATCTGTTTAAAAGAGTCTGGTGTAGGCCAGAAAAATAGAACTGTGGTTTTGCAGTTCCACGAGTCAAATCTCTGTATTATCCTGTTTTTGGCATTTTTTTGCCGTAAAATAAACGTTTAATAGTGTCTCCCTGACTGGTCAGACACCAATATGTCTGTTTAAAAGAGTCTGGTGTAGGCCAGAAAAATAGAACTGTGGTTTTGCAGTTCCATGGGTCAAATCTCTGTATTATCCTGTTTTTGGCATTTTTTTCCGTAAAAAAAACCTGTAATAGTGTCTCCCTGACTGGTCAGACACCAATATATCTGTTTAAAAGAGTCTGGTGTAGGCAAGAAAAATAGAACTGTGGTTTTGCAGTTCCACGGGTCAAATCTCTGTATTTTCCTGTTTTTGGCATTTTTTGCCATAAAAAAAACTGTAATAGTGTCTCCCTGACTGGTCAGACACCAATATATCTGTTTAAAAGAGTCTGGTGTACGCCACATAACTATAACTGTGGTTTTGCAGTTCCACGGGTCAAATCTCTGTATTATCCTGTTTTTGGCATTTTTTGCCGTAAAAAAAACCTGTAATAGCACCTCCCTGACTGGTCAGACACCAATATATCTGTTTAAAAGAGTCTGGTGTAGGCCAGAAAAAATAAAACTGTGGTTTTGCAGTTCCACGGGTCAAATCTCTGTATTATCCTGTTTTTGGCATTTTTTGCCATAAAATAAACCTTTAATAGTGTCTCCCTGACTGGTCAGACACCAATATATCTGTTTAAAAGAGTCTGGTGTATGCCACATAACTATAACTGTGGTTTTGCAGTTCAACGGGTCAAATCTCTGTATTATCCTGTTTTTGGCATTTTTTGCTGTAAAAAAAACCTGTAATAGTGTCTCCCTGACTGGTCAGACACCAATATATCTGTTTAAAAGAGTCTGGTGTACGCCACATAACTATCACTGTGGTTTTGCAGTTCCACGGGTCAAATCTTTGTATTATCCTGTTTTTGGCATTTTTTGCCGTAAAAAAAACCCTGTAATAGTGTCTCCCTGACTGGTCAGACACTAATATATCTGTTTAAAAGAGTCTGGTGTATGCCACATAACTATAACTGTGGTTTTGCAGTTCCACGGGTCAAATCTCTGTATTATCCTGTTTTGGCATTTTTTGCCATAAATAAAACTGTAATAGTGTCTCCCTGACTGGACAGACACCAGTATATCTGTTTAAAAGAGTCTGGTGTAGGCCAGAAAAATAGAACTGTGGTTTTGCAGTTCCACGAGTCAAATCTCTGTATTATCCTGTTTTTGGCATTTTTTTGCCGTAAAATAAACGTTTAATAGTGTCTCCCTGACTGGTCAGACACCAATATGTCTGTTTAAAAGAGTCTGGTGTAGGCCAGAAAAATAGAACTGTGGTTTTGCAGTTCCATGAGTCAAATGTCTGTATTATCCTGTTTTTGGCATTTTTTGCCATAAAAAAAAACTGTAATAGTGTCTCCCTGACTGGTCAGACACCAATATATCTGTTTAAAAGAGTCTGGTGTACGCCACATAACTATAACTGTGGTTTTGCAGTTCCACGGGTCAAATCTCTGTATTATCCTGTTTTTGGCATTTTTTGCCGTAAAAAAAACCTGTAATAGCGTCTCCCTGACTGGTCAGACACCAATATATCTGTTTAAAAGAGTCTGGTGTAGGCCAGAAAAAATAAAACTGTGGTTTTGCAGTTCCACGGGTCAAATCTCTGTATTAACCTGTTTTTGGCATTTTTTGCCGTAAAAAAACTGTATTAGTGTCTCCCTGACTGGTCAGACACCAATATATCTGTTTAAAAGAGTCTGGTGTACGCCACATAACTATCACTGTGGTTTTGCAGTTCCACGGGTCAAATCTTTGTATTATCCTGTTTTTGGCATTTTTTGCCGTAAAAAAAAACCTGTAATAGTGTCTCCCTGACTGGTCAGACACTAATATATCTGTTTAAAAGAGTCTGGTGTATGCCACATAACTATAACTGTGGTTTTGTAGTTCCACGGGTCAAATCTCTGTATTATCCTGTTTTGGCATTTTTTGCCATAAAAAAACTGTAATAGTGTCTCCCTGACTGGACAGACACCAATATATCTGTTTAAAAGAGTCTGGTGTAGGCCAGAAAAATAGAACTGTGGTTTTGCAGTTCCACGAGTCAAATCTCTGTATTATCCTGTTTTTGGCATTTTTTGCCGTAAAAAAAACCTGTAATAGCGTCTCCCTGACTGGTCAGACACCAATATATCTGTTTAAAAGAGTCTGGTGTAGGCCAGAAAAAATAAAACTGTGGTTTTGCAGTTCCACGGGTCAAATCTCTGTATTAACCTGTTTTTGGCATTTTTTGCCGTAAAAAAACTGTATTAGTGTCTCCCTGACTGGTCAGACACTAATATATCTGTTTAAAAGAGTCTGGTGTATGCCACATAACTATAACTGTGGTTTTACAGTTCCACGGGTCAAATCTCTGTATTATCCTGTTTTTGGCATTTTTTGCCGTAAAAAAAACCTGTAATAGCACCTCCCTGACTGGTCAGACACCAATATATCTGTTTAAAAGAGTCTGGTGTAGGCCAGAAAAAATAAAACTGTGGTTTTGCAGTTCCACGGGTCAAATCTCTGTATTATCCTGTTTTTGGCATTTTTTGCCGTAAAATAAACCTTTAATAGTGTCTCCCTGACTGGTCAGACACCAATATATCTGTTTAAAAGAGTCTGGTGTATGCCACATAACTATAACTGTGGTTTTGCAGTTCAACGGGTCAAATCTCTGTATTATCCTGTTTTTGGCATTTTTTGCTGTAAAAAAAACCTGTAATAGTGTCTCCCTGACTGGTCAGACACCAATATATCTGTTTAAAAGAGTCTGGTGTACGCCACATAACTATCACTGTGGTTTTGCAGTTCCACGGGTCAAATCTTTGTATTATCCTGTTTTTGGCATTTTTTGCCGTAAAAAAAACCCTGTAATAGTGTCTCCCTGACTGGTCAGACACTAATATATCTGTTTAAAAGAGTCTGATGTATGCCACATAACTATAACTGTGGTTTTGCAGTTCCACGGGTCAAATCTCTGTATTATCCTGTTTTGGCATTTTTTGCCATAAATAAAACTGTAATAGTGTCTCCCTGACTGGACAGACACCAGTATATCTGTTTAAAAGAGTCTGGTGTAGGCCAGAAAAATAGAACTGTGGTTTTGCAGTTCCACGAGTCAAATCTCTGTATTATCCTGTTTTTGGCATTTTTTTGCCGTAAAATAAACCTTTAATAGTGTCTCCCTGACTGGTCAGACACCAATATGTCTGTTTAAAAGAGTCTGGTGTAGGCCAGAAAAATAGAACTGTGGTTTTGCAGTTCCATGAGTCAAATGTCTGTATTATCCTGTTTTTGGCATTTTTTGCCATAAAAAAAAAACTGTAATAGTGTCTCCCTGACTGGTCAGACACCAATATATCTGTTTAAAAGAGTCTGGTGTACGCCACATAACTATAACTGTGGTTTTGCAGTTCCACGGGTCAAATCTCTGTATTATCCTGTTTTTGGCATTTTTTGCCGTAAAAAAAACCTGTAATAGAGTCTCCCTGACTGGTCAGACACCAATATATCTGTTTAAAAGAGTCTGGTGTAGGCCAGAAAAAATAAAACTGTGGTTTTGCAGTTCCACGGGTCAAATCTCTGTATTAACCTGTTTTTGGCATTTTTTGCCGTAAAAAAACTGTATTAGTGTCTCCCTGACTGGTCAGACACCAATATATCTGTTTAAAAGAGTCTGGTGTACGCCACATAACTATCACTGTGGTTTTGCAGTTCCACGGGTCAAATCTTTGTATTATCCTGTTTTTGGCATTTTTTGCCGTAAAAAAAAACCTGTAATAGTGTCTCCCTGACTGGTCAGACACTAATATATCTGTTTAAAAGAGTCTGGTGTATGCCACATAACTATAACTGTGGTTTTGTAGTTCCACGGGTCAAATCTCTGTATTATCCTGTTTTGGCATTTTTTGCCATAAAAAAACTGTAATAGTGTCTCCCTGACTGGACAGACACCAATATATCTGTTTAAAAGAGTCTGGTGTAGGCCAGAAAAATAGAACTGTGGTTTTGCAGTTCCACGAGTCAAATCTCTGTATTATCCTGTTTTTGGCATTTTTTGCCATAAAATAAACGTTTAATAGTGTCTCCCTGACTGGTCAGACACCAATATGTCTGTTTAAAAGAGTCTGGTGTAGGCCAGAAAAATAGAACTGTGGTTTTGCAGTTCCATGGGTCAAATCTCTGTATTATACTGTTTTTGGCATTTTTTGCCATAAAAAAAAACTGTAATAGTGTCTCCCTGACTGCTCAGACACCAATATATCTGTTTAAAAGAGTCTGGTGTACGCCACATAACTATAACTGTGGTTTTGCAGTTCCACGGGTCAAATCTCTGTATTATCCTGTTTTTGGCATTTTTTGCCATAAAATAAACCTTTAATAGTGTCTCCCTGACTGGTCAGACACCTATATATCTGTTTAAAAGAGTCTGGTGTAGGCCAGAAAAATAGAACTGTGGTTTTGCAGTTTCACGGGTCAAATCTCTGTATTATCCTGTTTTTGGCATTTTTTGCCATAAAATAAACCTTTAATAGTGTCTCCCTGACTGGTCAGACACCAATATATCTGTTTAAAAGAGTCTGGTGTAGGCCAGAAAAATAGAAATGTGGTTTTGCAGTTCCACGGGTCAAATCTATGTATTATCCTGTTTTTGGCATTTTTTGCCGTAAAAAAACTGTAATAATGTCTCCCTGACTGATCAGACACCAATATATCTGTTTAAAAAAGTCTGGTGTATGCCACATAACTATAACTGTGATTTTGCAGTTCCACGGGTCAAATCTCTGTATTATCCTGTTTTTGCCATTTTTTGCCGTAAAAAAAACAGTAATAGTGTCTCCCTGACTGGTCAGACTCCAATATATCTGTTGAAAAGAGTCTGGTCTAGGCCAGAAAAATAGAACTGTGGTTTTGCAGCTCCACAGGTCAAATCTCTGTATTATCCTGTTTTTGGCATTTTTTGCCATAAAAAAAACCTGTAATAGTGTCTCCGTGACTGGTCAGACACCAATATATCTGTTTAAAAGAGTCTGGTGTAAGCCAGAAAAATAGAACTGTGGTTTTGCAGTTCTACGGGTCAAATCTCTGTATTATCCTGTTTTTGGCATTTTTTTCCGTAAAAAAAACCTGTAATAGTGTCTCCCTGACTGGTCAGACACCAATATATCTGTTTAAAAGAGTCTGGTGTAGGCAAGAAAAATAGAGCTGTGGTTTTGCAGTTCCACGGATCAAATCTCTGTATTTTCCTGTTTTTGGCATTTTTTGCCATAAAAAAAAACTGTAATAGTGTCTCCCTGACTGGTCAGACACCAATATATCTGTTTAAAAGAGTCTGGTGTACGCCACATAACTATAACTGTGGTTTTGCAGTTCCACGGGTCAAATCTCTGTATTATCCTGTTTTTGGCATTTTTTGCCGTAAAAAAAACCTGTAATAGCGCCTCCCTGACTGGTCAGACACCAATATATCTGTTTAAAAGAGTCTGGTGTAGGCCAGAAAAAATAAAACTGTGGTTTTGCAGTTCCACGGGTCAAATCTCTGTATTATCCTGTTTTTGGCATTTTTTGCCGTAAAATAAACCTTTAATAGTGTCTCCCTGACTGGTCAGACACCAATATATCTGTTTAAAAGAGTCTGGTGTATGCCACATAACTATAACTGTGGTTTTGCAGTTCAACGGGTCAAATCTCTGTATTATCCTGTTTTTGGCATTTTTTGCTGTAAAAAAAAACCTGTAATAGTGTCTCCCTGACTGGTCAGACACCAATATATCTGTTTAAAAGAGTCTGGTGTAGGCAAGAAAAATAGAACTGTGGTTTTGCAGTTCCACGGGTCAAATCTGCATTATCCTGTTTTTGCCATTTTTTACTGTAAAATAAAACTTTAATAGTGTCTCCCTGACTGGTCAGACACCAATATGTCTGTTTAAAAGAGTCTGGTGTAGGCCAGAAAAATAGAACTGTGGTTTTGCAGTTCCACGGGTCAAATCTTTGTATTTTCCTGTTTTTGGCATTTTTTGCCATAAAAAAAAAAACTGTAATAGTGTCTCCCTGACTGGTCAGACACCAATATATCTGTTTAAAAGAGTCTGGTGTACGCCACATAACTATCACTGTGGTTTTGCAGTTCCACGGGTCAAATCTTTGTATTATCCTGTTTTTGGCATTTTTTGCCGTAAAAAAAACCCTGTAATAGTGTCTCCCTGACTGGTCAGACACTAATATATCTGTTTAAAAGAGTCTGGTGTATGCCACATAACTATAACTGTGGTTTTGCAGTTCCACGGGTCAAATCTCTGTATTATCCTGTTTTGGCATTTTTTGCCATAAAAAAAAACTGTAATAGTGTCTCCCTGACTGGACAGACACCAGTATATCTGTTTAAAAGAGTCTGGTGTAGGCCAGAAAAATAGAACTGTGGTTTTGCAGTTCCACGAGTCAAATCTCTGTATTATCCTGTTTTTGGCATTTTTTTGCCGTAAAATAAACGTTTAATAGTGTCTCCCTGACTGGTCAGACACCAATATGTCTGTTTAAAAGAGTCTGGTGTAGGCCAGAAAAATAGAACTGTGGTTTTGCAGTTCCATGGGTCAAATCTCTGTATTATCCTGTTTTTGGCATTTTTTTCCGTAAAAAAAACCTGTAATAGTGTCTCCCTGACTGGTCAGACACCAATATATCTGTTTAAAAGAGTCTGGTGTAGGCAAGAAAAATAGAACTGTGGTTTTGCAGTTCCACGGGTCAAATCTCTGTATTTTCCTGTTTTTGGCATTTTTTGCCATAAAAAAAACTGTAATAGTGTCTCCCTGACTGGTCAGACACCAATATATCTGTTTAAAAGAGTCTGGTGTACGCCACATAACTATAACTGTGGTTTTGCAGTTCCACGGGTCAAATCTCTGTATTATCCTGTTTTTGGCATTTTTTGCCGTAAAAAAAACCTGTAATAGCACCTCCCTGACTGGTCAGACACCAATATATCTGTTTAAAAGAGTCTGGTGTAGGCCAGAAAAAATAAAACTGTGGTTTTGCAGTTCCACGGGTCAAATCTCTGTATTATCCTGTTTTTGGCATTTTTTGCCATAAAATAAACCTTTAATAGTGTCTCCCTGACTGGTCAGACACCAATATATCTGTTTAAAAGAGTCTGGTGTATGCCACATAACTATAACTGTGGTTTTGCAGTTCAACGGGTCAAATCTCTGTATTATCCTGTTTTTGGCATTTTTTGCTGTAAAAAAAACCTGTAATAGTGTCTCCCTGACTGGTCAGACACCAATATATCTGTTTAAAAGAGTCTGGTGTATGCCACATAACTATCACTGTGGTTTTGCAGTTCCACGGGTCAAATCTTTGTATTATCCTGTTTTTGGCATTTTTTGCCGTAAAAAAAACCCTGTAATAGTGTCTCCCTGACTGGTCAGACACTAATATATCTGTTTAAAAGAGTCTGGTGTATGCCACATAACTATAACTGTGGTTTTGCAGTTCCACGGGTCAAATCTCTGTATTATCCTGTTTTGGCATTTTTTGCCATAAATAAAACTGTAATAGTGTCTCCCTGACTGGACAGACACCAGTATATCTGTTTAAAAGAGTCTGGTGTAGGCCAGAAAAATAGAACTGTGGTTTTGCAGTTCCACGAGTCAAATCTCTGTATTATCCTGTTTTTGGCATTTTTTTGCCGTAAAATAAACGTTTAATAGTGTCTCCCTGACTGGTCAGACACCAATATGTCTGTTTAAAAGAGTCTGGTGTAGGCCAGAAAAATAGAACTGTGGTTTTGCAGTTCCATGAGTCAAATGTCTGTATTATCCTGTTTTTGGCATTTTTTGCCATAAAAAAAAAACTGTAATAGTGTCTCCCTGACTGGTCAGACACCAATATATCTGTTTAAAAGAGTCTGGTGTACGCCACATAACTATAACTGTGGTTTTGCAGTTCCACGGGTCAAATCTCTGTATTATCCTGTTTTTGGCATTTTTTGCCGTAAAAAAAACCTGTAATAGCGTCTCCCTGACTGGTCAGACACCAATATATCTGTTTAAAAGAGTCTGGTGTAGGCCAGAAAAAATAAAACTGTGGTTTTGCAGTTCCACGGGTCAAATCTCTGTATTAACCTGTTTTTGGCATTTTTTGCCGTAAAAAAACTGTATTAGTGTCTCCCTGACTGGTCAGACACCAATATATCTGTTTAAAAGAGTCTGGTGTACGCCACATAACTATCACTGTGGTTTTGCAGTTCCACGGGTCAAATCTTTGTATTATCCTGTTTTTGGCATTTTTTGCCGTAAAAAAAAACCTGTAATAGTGTCTCCCTGACTGGTCAGACACTAATATATCTGTTTAAAAGAGTCTGGTGTATGCCACATAACTATAACTGTGGTTTTGTAGTTCCACGGGTCAAATCTCTGTATTATCCTGTTTTGGCATTTTTTGCCATAAAAAAACTGTAATAGTGTGTCCCTGACTGGACAGACACCAATATATCTGTTTAAAAGAGTCTGGTGTAGGCCAGAAAAATAGAACTGTGGTTTTGCAGTTCCACGAGTCAAATCTCTGTATTATCCTGTTTTTGGCATTTTTTGCCGTAAAAAAAACCTGTAATAGCGTCTCCCTGACTGGTCAGACACCAATATATCTGTTTAAAAGAGTCTGGTGTAGGCCAGAAAAAATAAAACTGTGGTTTTGCAGTTCCACGGGTCAAATCTCTGTATTAACCTGTTTTTGGCATTTTTTGCCGTAAAAAAACTGTATTAGTGTCTCCCTGACTGGTCAGACACTAATATATCTGTTTAAAAGAGTCTGGTGTATGCCACATAACTATAACTGTGGTTTTACAGTTCCACGGGTCAAATCTCTGTATTATCCTGTTTTTGGCATTTTTTGCCGTAAAAAAAACCTGTAATAGCACCTCCCTGACTGGTCAGACACCAATATATCTGTTTAAAAGAGTCTGGTGTAGGCCAGAAAAAATAAAACTGTGGTTTTGCAGTTCCACGGGTCAAATCTCTGTATTATCCTGTTTTTGGCATTTTTTGTCGTAAAATAAACCTTTAATAGTGTCTCCCTGACTGGTCAGACACCAATATATCTGTTTAAAAGAGTCTGGTGTATGCCACATAACTATAACTGTGGTTTTGCAGTTCAACGGGTCAAATCTCTGTATTATCCTGTTTTTGGCATTTTTTGCTGTAAAAAAAACCTGTAATAGTGTCTCCCTGACTGGTCAGACACCAATATATCTGTTTAAAAGAGTCTGGTGTACGCCACATAACTATCACTGTGGTTTTGCAGTTCCACGGGTCAAATCTTTGTATTATCCTGTTTTTGGCATTTTTTGCCGTAAAAAAAACCCTGTAATAGTGTCTCCCTGACTGGTCAGACACTAATATATCTGTTTAAAAGAGTCTGATGTATGCCACATAACTATAACTGTGGTTTTGCAGTTCCACGGGTCAAATCTCTGTATTATCCTGTTTTGGCATTTTTTGCCATAAATAAAACTGTAATAGTGTCTCCCTGACTGGACAGACACCAGTATATCTGTTTAAAAGAGTCTGGTGTAGGCCAGAAAAATAGAACTGTGGTTTTGCAGTTCCACGAGTCAAATCTCTGTATTATCCTGTTTTTGGCATTTTTTTGCCGTAAAATAAACCTTTAATAGTGTCTCCCTGACTGGTCAGACACCAATATGTCTGTTTAAAAGAGTCTGGTGTAGGCCAGAAAAATAGAACTGTGGTTTTGCAGTTCCATGAGTCAAATGTCTGTATTATCCTGTTTTTGGCATTTTTTGCCATAAAAAAAAACTGTAATAGTGTCTCCCTGACTGGTCAGACACCAATATATCTGTTTAAAAGAGTCTGGTGTACGCCACATAACTATAACTGTGGTTTTGCAGTTCCACGGGTCAAATCTCTGTATTATCCTGTTTTTGGCATTTTTTGCCGTAAAAAAAACCTGTAATAGCGTCTCCCTGACTGGTCAGACACCAATATATCTGTTTAAAAGAGTCTGGTGTAGGCCAGAAAAAATAAAACTGTGGTTTTGCAGTTCCACGGGTCAAATCTCTGTATTAACCTGTTTTTGGCATTTTTTGCCGTAAAAAAACTGTATTAGTGTCTCCCTGACTGGTCAGACACCAATATATCTGTTTAAAAGAGTCTGGTGTACGCCACATAACTATCACTGTGGTTTTGCAGTTCCACGGGTCAAATCTTTGTATTATCCTGTTTTTGGCATTTTTTGCCGTAAAAAAAAACCTGTAATAGTGTCTCCCTGACTGGTCAGACACTAATATATCTGTTTAAAAGAGTCTGGTGTATGCCACATAACTATAACTGTGGTTTTGTAGTTCCACGGGTCAAATCTCTGTATTATCCTGTTTTGGCATTTTTTGCCATAAAAAAACTGTAATAGTGTCTCCCTGACTGGACAGACACCAATATATCTGTTTAAAAGAGTCTGGTGTAGGCCAGAAAAATAGAACTGTGGTTTTGCAGTTCCACGAGTCAAATCTCTGTATTATCCTGTTTTTGGCATTTTTTGCCGTAAAAAAAACCTGTAATAGCGTCACCCTGACTGGTCAGACACCAATATATCTGTTTAAAAGAGTCTGGTGTAGGCCAGAAAAAATAAAACTGTGGTTTTGCAGTTCCACGGGTCAAATCTCTGTATTAACCTGTTTTTGGCATTTTTTGCCGTAAAAAAACTGTATTAGTGTCTCCCTGACTGGTCAGACACTAATATATCTGTTTAAAAGAGTCTGGTGTATGCCACATAACTATAACTGTGGTTTTACAGTTCCACGGGTCAAATCTCTGTATTATCCTGTTTTTGGCATTTTTTGCCGTAAAAAAAACTGAAATAGTGTCTCCCTGACTGGACAGACACCTACATATCTGTTTAAAAGAGTCTGGTGTAGGCCAGAAAAATAGAACTGTGGTTTTGCAGTTCCACGGGTCAAATCTCTGTATTATCCTGTTTTTGGCATTTTTTGCCATAAAATAAACCTTTAATAGTGTCTCCCTGACTGGTCAGACACCAATATGTCTGTTTAAAAGAGTCTGGTGTAGGCCAGAAAAATAGAACTGTGGTTTTGCAGTTCCACGGGTCAAATCTCTGTATTTTCCTGTTTTTGGCATTTTTTGCCATAAAAAAAAAACTGTAATAGTGTCTCCCTGACTGGTCAGACACCAATATATCTGTTTAAAAGAGTCTGGTGTACGCCACATAACTATCACTGTGGTTTTGCAGTTCCACGGGTCAAATCTTTATATTATCCTGTTTTTGGCATTTTTTGCCGTAAAAAAAAACCTGTAATAGTGTCTCCCTGACTGGTCAGACACTAATATATCTGTTTAAAAGAGTCTGGTGTATGCCACATAACTATAACTGTGGTTTTGTAGTTCCACGGGTCAAATCTCTGTATTATCCTGTTTTGGCATTTTTTGCCATAAAAAAACTGTAATAGTGTCTCCCTGACTGGACAGACACCAATATATCTGTTTAAAAGAGTCTGGTGTAGGCCAGAAAAATAGAACTGTGGTTTTGCAGTTCCACGAGTCAAATCTCTGTATTATCCTGTTTTTGGCATTTTTTGCCGTAAAAAAATCCTGTAATAGCGTCTCCCTGACTGGTCAGACACCAATATATCTGTTTAAAAGAGTCTGGTGTAGGCCAGAAAAAATAAAACTGTGGTTTTGCAGTTCCACGGGTCAAATCTCTGTATTAACCTGTTTTTGCCATTTTTTGCCGTAAAAAAAACTGTATTAGTGTCTCCCTGACTGGTCAGACACTAATATATCTGTTTAAAAGAGTCTGGTGTATGCCACATAACTATAACTGTGGTTTTGCAGTTCCACGGGTCAAATCTCTGTATTATCCTGTTTTTGGCATTTTTTGCCGTAAAAAAAACTGAAATAGTGTCTCCCTGACTGGACAGACACCTATATATCTGTTTAAAAGAGTCTGGTGTAGGCCAGAAAAATAGAACTGTGGTTTTGCAGTTCCACGGGTCAAATCTCTGTATTTTCCTGTTTTTGGCATTTTTTGCCATAAAAAAAAAACTGTAATAGTGTCTCCCTGACTGGTCAGACACCAATATATCTGTTTAAAAGAGTCTGGTGTACGCCACATAACTATCACTGTGGTTTTGCAGTTCCACGGGTCAAATCTTTGTATTATCCTGTTTTTGGCATTTTTTGCCGTAAAAAAAAACCTGTAATTGTGTCTCCCTGACTGGTCAGACACTAATATATCTGTTTAAAAGAGTCTGGTGTATGCCACATAACTATAACTGTGGTTTTGTAGTTCCACGGGTCAAATCTCTGTATTATCCTGTTTTGGCATTTTTTGCCATAAAAAAACTGTAATAGTGTCTCCCTGACTGGACAGACACCAATATATCTGTTTAAAAGAGTCTGGTGTAGGCCAGAAAAATAGAACTGTGGTTTTGCAGTTCCATGAGTCAAATCTCTGTATTATCCTGTTTTTGGCATTTTTTGCCGTAAAATAAACGTTTAATAGTGTCTCTCTGACTGGTCAGACACCAATATGTCTGTTTAAAAGAGTCTGGTGTAGGCCAGAAAAATAGAACTGTGGTTTTGCAGTTCCATGGGTCAAATCTCTGTATTATACTGTTTTTGGCATTTTTTGCCATAAAAAAAACTGTAATAGTGTCTCCCTGACTGGTCAGACACTAATATATCTGTTTAAAAGAGTCTGGTGTATGCCACATAACTATAACTGTGGTTTTGCAGTTCCACGGGTCAAATCTCTGTATTATCCTGTTTTTGGCATTTTTTGCCGTAAAAAAAACTGAAATAGTGTCTCCCTGACTGGACAGACACCTATATATCTGTTTAAAAGAGTCTGGTGTAGGCCAGAAAAATAGAACTGTGGTTTTGCAGTTCCACGGGTCAAATCTCTGTATTATCCTGTTTTTGGCATTTTTTGCCATAAAATAAACCTTTAATAGTGTCTCCCTGACTGGTCAGACACCAATATGTCTGTTTAAAAGAGTCTGGTGTAGGCCAGAAAAATAGAAGTGTGGTTTTGCAGTTCCACGGGTCAAATCTATGTATTATCCTGTTTTTGGCATTTTTAGCCGTAAAAAAACTGTAATAATGTCTCCCTGACTGATCAGACACCAATATATCTGTTTAAAAAAGTCTGGTGTATGCCACATAACTATAACTGTGGTTTTGCAGTTCCACGGGTCAAATCTCTGTATTATCCTGTTTTTGCCATTTTTTGCCATAAAAAAAACAGTAATAGTGTCTCCCTGACTGGTCAGACTCCAATATATCTGTTGAAAAGAGTCTGGTCTAGGCCAGAAAAATAGAACTGTGGTTTTGCAGCTCGACAGGTCAAATCTCTGTATTATCCTGTTTTTGGCATTTTTTGCCATAAAAAAAACCTGTAATAGTGTCTCCGTGACTGGTCAGACACCAATATATCTGTTTAAAAGAGTCTGGTGTAAGCCAGAAAAATAGAACTGTGGTTTTGCAGTTCCACGGGTCAAATCTCTGTATTATCCTGTTTTTGGCATTTTTTTCCGTAAAAAAAACCTGTAATAGTGTCTCCCTGACTGGTCAGACACCAATATATCTGTTTAAAAGAGTCTGGTGTAGAAAAGAAAAATAGAACTGTGGTTTTGCAGTTCCACGGGTCAAATCTCTGTATTTTCCTGTTTTTGGCATTTTTTGCCATAAAAAAAAACTGTAATAGTGTCTCCCTGACTGGTCAGACACCAATATATCTGTTTAAAAGAGTCTGGTGTACGCCACATAACTATAACTGTGGTTTTGCAGTTCCACGGGTCAAATCTCTGTATTATCCTGTTTTTGGCATTTTTTGCCGTAAAAAAAACCTGTAATAGCGTCTCCCTGACTGGTCAGACACCAATATATCTGTTTAAAAGAGTCTGGTGTAGGCCAGAAAAAATAAAACTGTGGTTTTGCAGTTCCACGGGTCAAATCTCTGTATTAACCTGTTTTTGGCATTTTTTGCCGTAAAAAAACTGTATTAGTGTCTCCCTGACTGGTCAGACACTAATATATCTGTTTAAAAGAGTCTGGTGTATGCCACATAACTATAACTGTGGTTTTACAGTTCCACGGGTCAAATCTCTGTATTATCCTGTTTTTGGCATTTTTTGCCGTAAAAAAAACTGAAATAGTGTCTCCCTGACTGGACAGACACCTATATATCTGTTTAAAAGAGTCTGGTGTAGGCCAGAAAAATAGAACTGTGGTTTTGCAGTTCCACGGGTCAAATCTCTGTATTATTCTGTTTTTGGCATTTTTTGCCATAAAATAAACCTTTAATAGTGTCTCCCTGACTGGTCAGACACCAATATGTCTGTTTAAAAGAGTCTGGTGTAGGCCAGAAAAATAGAACTGTGGTTTTGCAGTTCCACGGGTCAAATCTCTGTATTTTCCTGTTTTTGGCATTTTTTGCCATAAAAAAAAAAACTGTAATAGTGTCTCCCTGACTGGTCAGACACCAATATATCTGTTTAAAAGAGTCTGGTGTACGCCACATAACTATCACTGTGGTTTTGCAGTTCCACGGGTCAAATCTTTGTATTATCCTGTTTTTGGCATTTTTTGCCGTAAAAAAAAACCTGTAATAGTGTCTCCCTGACTGGTCAGACACTAATATATCTGTTTAAAAGAGTCTGGTGTATGCCACATAACTATAACTGTGGTTTTGTAGTTCCACGGGTCAAATCTCTGTATTATCCTGTTTTGGCATTTTTTGCTGTAAAAAAACTGTAATAGTGTCTCCCTGACTGGACAGACACCAATATATCTGTTTAAAAGAGTCTGGTGTAGGCCAGAAAAATAGAACTGTGGTTTTGCAGTTCCACGAGTCAAATCTCTGTATTATCCTGTTTTTGGCATTTTTTGCCGTAAAATAAACGTTTAATAGTGTCTCCCTGACTGGTCAGACACCAATATGTCTGTTTAAAAGAGTCTGGTGTAGGCCAGAAAAATAGAACTGTGGTTTTGCAGTTCCATGGGTCATATCTCTGTATTATACTGTTTTGGGCATTTTTTGCCATAAAAAAAAACTGTAATAGTGTCTCCCTGACTGGTCAGACACCAATATATCTGTTTAAAAGAGTCTGGTGTACGCCACATAACTATAACTGTGGTTTTGCAGTTCCACGGGTCAAATCTCTGTATTATCCTGTTTTTGGCATTTTTTGCCGTAAAAAAAAACCTGTAATAGCGTCTCCCTGATTGGTCAGACACCAATATATCTGTTTAAAAGAGTCTGGTGTAGGCCAGAAAAAATAAAACTGTGGTTTTGCAGTTCCACGGGTCAAATCTCTGTATTAACCTGTTTTTGGCATTTTTTGCCGTAAAAAAAACTGTATGAGTGTCTCCCTGACTGGTCAGACACTAGTATATCTGTTTAAAAGAGTCTGGTGTATGCCACATAACTATAACTGTGGTTTGGCAGTTCCACGGGTCAAATCTCTGTATTATCCTGTTTTTGGCATTTTTTGCCGTAAAAAAAACTGAAATAGTGTCTCCCTGACTGGACAGACACCTATATATCTGTTTAAAAGAGTCTGGTGTAGGCCAGAAAAATAGAACTGTGGTTTTGCAGTTCCACGGGTCAAATCTCTGTATTATCCTGTTTTTGGCATTTTTTGCCGTAAAAAAAAACCTGTAATAGTGTCTCCCTGACTGGTCAGACACTAATATATCTGTTTAAAAGAGTCTGGTGTATGCCACATAACTATAACTGTGGTTTTGTAGTTCCACGGGTCAAATCTCTGTATTATCCTGTTTTGGCATTTTTTGCCATAAAAAAACTGTAATAGTGTCTCCCTGACTGGACAGACACCAATATATCTGTTTAAAAGAGTCTGGTGTAGGCCAGAAAAATAGAACTGTGGTTTTGCAGTTCCACGAGTCAAATCTCTGTATTATCCTGTTTTTGGCATTTTTTGCCGTAAAATAAACGTTTAATAGTGTCTCCCTGACTGGTCAGACACCAATATGTCTGTTTAAAAGAGTCTGGTGTAGGCCAGAAAAATAGAACTGTGGTTTTGCAGTTCCATGGGTCAAATCTCTGTATTATACTGTTTTTGGCATTTTTTGCCATAAAAAAAAACTGTAATAGTGTCTCCCTGACTGGTCAGACACTAATATATCTGTTTAAAAGAGTCTGGGGTATGCCACATAACTATAACTGTGGTTTTGCAGTTCCACGGGTCAAATCTCTGTATTATCCTGTTTTTGGCATTTTTTGCCGTAAAAAAAACTGAAATAGTGTCTCCCTGACTGGACAGACACCTATATATCTGTTTAAAAGAGTCTGGTGTAGGCCAGAAAAATAGAACTGTGGTTTTGCAATTCCACGGGTCAAAACTCTGTATTATCCTGTTTTTGGCATTTTTTGCCATAAAATAAACCTTTAATAGTGTCTCCCTGACTGGTCAGACACCAATATGTCTGTTTAAAAGAGTCTGGTGTAGGCCAGAAAAATAGAAGTGTGGTTTTGCAGTTCCACGGGTCAAATCTATGTATTATCCTGTTTTTGGCATTTTTTGCCGTAAAAAAACTGTAATAATGTCTCCCTGACTGATCAGACACCAATATATCTGTTTAATAAAGTCTGGTGTATGCCACATAACTATAACTGTGGTTTTGCAGTTCCACGGGTCAAATCTCTGTATTATCCTGTTTTTGCCATTTTTTGCCATAAAAAAAACAGTAATAGTGTCTCCCTGACTGGTCAGACTCCAATATATCTGTTGAAAAGAGTCTGGTCTAGGCCAGAAAAATAGAACTGTGGTTTTGCAGCTCGACAGGTCAAATCTCTGTATTATCCTGTTTTTGGCATTTTTTGCCATAAAAAAAACCTGTAATAGTGTCTCCGTGACTGGTCAGACACCAATATATCTGTTTAAAAGAGTCTGGTGTAAGCCAGAAAAATAGAACTGTGGTTTTGCAGTTCCACGGGTCAAATCTCTGTATTATCCTGTTTTTGGCATTTTTTTCCGTAAAAAAACCTGTAATAGTGTCTCCCTGACTGGTCAGACACCAATATATCTGTTTAAAAGAGTCTGGTGTAGGAAAGAAAAATAGAACTGTGGTTTTGCAGTTCCACGGGTCAAATCTCTGTATTTTCCTGTTTTTGGCATTTTTTGCCATAAAAAAAAACTGTAATAGTGTCTCCCTGACTGGTCAGACACCAATATATCTGTTTAAAAGAGTCTGGTGTACGCCACATAACTATAACTGTGGTTTTGCAGTTCCACGGGTCAAATCTCTGTATTATCCTGTTTTTGGCATTTTTTGCCGTAAAAAAAACCTGTAATAGCGTCTCCCTGACTGGTCAGACACCAATATATCTGTTTAAAAGAGTCTGGTGTAGGCCAGAAAAAATAAAACTGTGGTTTTGCAGTTCCACGGGTCAAATCTCTGTATTAACCTGTTTTTGGCATTTTTTGCCGTAAAAAAACTGTATTAGTGTCTCCCTGACTGGTCAGACACTAATATATCTGTTTAAAAGAGTCTGGTGTATGCCACATAACTATAACTGTGGTTTTACAGTTCCACGGGTCAAATCTCTGTATTATCCTATTTTTGGCATTTTTTGCCGTAAAAAAAACTGAAATAGTGTCTCCCTGACTGGACAGACACCTATATATCTGTTTAAAAGAGTCTGGTGTAGGCCAGAAAAATAGAACTGTGGTTTTGCAGTTCCACGGGTCAAATCTCTGTATTATTCTGTTTTTGGCATTTTTTGCCATAAAATAAACCTTTAATAGTGTCTCCCTGACTGGTCAGACACCAATATGTCTGTTTAAAAGAGTCTGGTGTAGGCCAGAAAAATAGAACTGTGGTTTTGCAGTTCCACGGGTCAAATCTCTGTATTTTCCTGTTTTTGGCATTTTTTGCCATAAAAAAAAAACTGTAATAGTGTCTCCCTGACTGGTCAGACACCAATATATCTGTTTAAAAGAGTCTGGTGTACGCCACATAACTATCACTGTGGTTTTGCAGTTCCACGGGTCAAATCTTTGTATTATCCTGTTTTTGGCATTTTTTGCCGTAAAAAAAAACCTGTAATAGTGTCTCCCTGACTGGTCAGACACTAATATATCTGTTTAAAAGAGTCTGGTGTATGCCACATAACTATAACTGTGGTTTTGTAGTTCCACGGGTCAAATCTCTGTATTATCCTGTTTTGGCATTTTTTGCTGTAAAAAAACTGTAATAGTGTCTCCCTGACTGGACAGACACCAATATATCTGTTTAAAAGAGTCTGGTGTAGGCCAGAAAAATAGAACTGTGGTTTTGCAGTTCCACGAGTCAAATCTCTGTATTATCCTGTTTTTGGCATTTTTTGCCGTAAAATAAACGTTTAATAGTGTCTCCCTGACTGGTCAGACACCAATATGTCTGTTTAAAAGAGTCTGGTGTAGGCCAGAAAAATAGAACTGTGGTTTTGCAGTTCCATGGGTCATATCTCTGTATTATACTGTTTTGGGCATTTTTTGCCATAAAAAAAAACTGTAATAGTGTCTCCCTGA
Organism: Phyllobates terribilis; assembly: GCF_046119375.1. Taxonomy (NCBI): domain Eukaryota; kingdom Metazoa; phylum Chordata; class Amphibia; order Anura; family Dendrobatidae; genus Phyllobates; species Phyllobates terribilis. Next base: position 394,661,784 of record NW_027362765.1, on the reverse strand, counting down.
CTGGTCAGACACCAATATATCTGTTTAAAAGAGTCTGGTGTACGCCACATAACTATAACTGTGGTTTTGCAGTTCCACGGGTCAAATCTCTGTATTATCCTGTTTTTGGCATTTTTTGCCGTAAAAAAAAACCTGTAATAGCGTCTCCCTGATTGGTCAGACACCAATATATCTGTTTAAAAGAGTCTGGTGTAGGCCAGAAAAAATAAAACTGTGGTTTTGCAGTTCCACGGGTCAAATCTCTATATTAACCTGTTTTTGGCATTTTTTGCCGTAAAAAAAACTGTATTAGTGTCTCCCTGACTGGTCAGACACTAATATATCTGTTTAAAAGAGTCTGGTGTATGCCACATAACTATAACTGTGGTTTTGCAGTTCCACGGGTCAAATCTCTGTATTATCCTGTTTTTGGCATTTTTTGCCGTAAAAAAAACTGTATTAGTGTCTCCCTGACTGGTCAGACACCAATATATCTGTTTAAAAGAGTCTGGTGTAGGCCAGAAAAATAGAACTGTGGTTTTGCAGTTCCACGGGTCAAATCTCTGTATTATCCTGTTTTTGGCATTTTTTGCCATAAAATAAACCTTTAATAGTGTCTCCCTGACTGGTCAGACACCAATATGTCTGTTTAAAAGAGTCTGGTGTAGGCCAGAAAAATAGAAGTGTGGTTTTGCAGTTCCACGGGTCAAATCTATGTGTTATCCTGTTTTTGGCATTTTTTGCCGTAAAAAAACTGTAATAATGTCTCCCTGACTGATCAGACACCAATATATCTGTTTAAAAAAGTCTGGTGTATGCCACATAACTATAACTGTGGTTTTGCAGTTCCACGGGTCAAATCTCTGTATTATCCTGTTTTTGCCATTTTTTGCCATAAAAAAAACAGTAATAGTGTCTCCCTGACTGGTCAGACTCCAATATATCTGTTGAAAAGAGTCTGGTCTAGGCCAGAAAAATAGAACTGTGGTTTTGCAGCTCCACAGGTCAAATCTCTGTATTATCCTGTTTTTGGCATTTTTTGCCATAAAAAAAACCTGTAATAGTGTCTCCGTGACTGGTCAGACACCAATATATCTGTTTAAAAGAGTCTGGTGTAAGCCAGAAAAATAGAACTGTGGTTTTGCAGTTCCACGGGTCAAATCTCTGTATTATCCTGTTTTTGGCATTTTTTTCCGTAAAAAAAACCTGTAATAGTGTCTCCCTGACTGGTCAGACACCAATATATCTGTTTAAAAGAGTCTGGTGTAGGAAAGAAAAATAGAACTGTGGTTTTGGAGTTCCACGGGTCAAATCTCTGTATTTTCCTGTTTTTGGCATTTTTTGCCATAAAAAAAAACTGTAATAGTGTCTCCCTGACTGGTCAGACACCAATATATCTGTTTAAAAGAGTCTGGTGTACGCCACATAACTATAACTGTGGTTTTGCAGTTCCACGGGTCAAATCTCTGTATTATCCTGTTTTTGGCATTTTTTGCCGTAAAAAAAACCTGTAATAGCGCCTCCCTCACTGGTCAGACACCAATATATCTGTTTAAAAGAGTCTGGTGTAGGCCAGAAAAAATAAAACTGTGGTTTTGCAGTTCCACGGGTCAAATCTCTGTATTACCCTGTTTTTGGCATTTTTTGCCGTAAAATAAACCTTTAATAGTGTCTCCCTGACTGGTCAGACACCAATATATCTGTTTAAAAGAGTCTGGTGTATGCCACATAACTATAACTGTGGTTTTGCAGTTCAACGGGTCAAATCTCTGTATTATTCTGTTTTTGGCATTTTTTGCTGTAAAAAAAACCTGTAATAGTGTCTCCCTGACTGGTCAGACACCAATATATCTGTTTAAAAGAGTCTGGTGTAGGCAAGAAAAATAGAACTGTGGTTTTGCAGTTCCACGGGTCAAATCTGCATTATCCTGTTTTTGCCATTTTTTACTGTAAAATAAAACTTTAATAGTGTCTCCCTGACTGGTCAGACACCAATATGTCTGTTTAAAAGAGTCTGGTGTAGGCCAGAAAAATAGAACTGTGGTTTTGCAGTTCCACGGGTCAAATCTCTGTATTTTCCTGTTTTTGGCATTTTTTGCCATAAAAAAAAAAACTGTAATAGTGTCTCCCTGACTGGTCAGACACCAATATATCTGTTTAAAAGAGTCTGGTGTACGCCACATAACTATCACTGTGGTTTTGCAGTTCCACGGGTCAAATCTTTGTATTATCCTGTTTTTGGCATTTTTTGCCGTAAAAAAAACCCTGTAATAGTGTCTCCCTGACTGGTCAGACACTAATATATCTGTTTAAAAGAGTCTGGTGTATGCCACATAACTATAACTGTGGTTTTGCAGTTCCACGGGTCAAATCTCTGTATTATCCTGTTTTGGCATTTTTTGCCATAAAAAAAACGGTAATAGTGTCTCCCTGACTGGACAGACACAGGTATATATGTTTAAAAGAGTCTGGTGTAGGCCAGAAAAATAGAACTGTGGTTTTGCAGTTCCACGAGTCAAATCTCTGTATTATCCTGTTTTTGGCATTTTTTGCCGTAAAAAAACTGAAATAGTGTCTCCCTGACTGGACAGACACCTATATATCTGTTTAAAAGAGTCTGGTGTAGGCCAGAAAAATAAAACTGTGGTTTTGCAGTTCCACGGGTCAAATCTCTGTATTATCCTGTTTTTGGCATTTTTTGCCATAAAATAAACCTTTAATAGTGTCTCCCTGACTGGTCAGACACCAATATGTCTGTTTAAAAGAGTCTGGTGTAGGCCAGAAAAATAGAAGTGTGGTTTTGCAGTTCCACGGGTCAAATCTATGTATTATCCTGTTTTTGGCATTTTTTGCCGTAAAAAAACTGTAATAATGTCTCCCTGACTGATCAGACACCAATATATCTGTTTAAAAAAGTCTGGTGTATGCCACATAACTGTAACTGTGGTTTTGCAGTTCCACGGGTCAAATCTCTGTATTATCCTGTTTTTGCCATTTTTTGCTGTAAAAATAACAGTAATAGTGTCTCCCTGACTGGTCAGACTCCAATATATCTGTTGAAAAGAGTCTGGTGTAAGCCAGAAAAATAGAACTGTGGTTTTGCAGTTCCACGGGTGAAATCTCTGTATTTTCCTGCTTTTTGGCATTTTTTGCCATAAAAAAAAACTGTAATAGTGTCTCCCTGACTGGTCAGACACCAATATATCTGTTTAAAAGAGTCTGGTGTACGCCACATAACTATAACTGTGGTTTTGCAGTTCCACGGGTCAAATCTCTGTATTATCCTGTTTTTGGCATTTTTTGCCGTAAAAAAAACCTGTAATAGCGCCTCCCTGACTGGTCAGACACCAATATATCTGTTTAAAAGAGTCTGGTGTAGGCCAGAAAAAATAAAACTGTGGTTTTGCAGTTCCACGGGTCAAATCTCTGTATTAACCTGTTTTTGGCATTATTTGCCGTAAAAAAAACTGTAATAGTGTCTCCCTGACTGGTCAGACACTAATATATCTGTTTAAAAGAGTCTGGTGTATGTCACATAACTATAACTGTGGTTTTGCAGTTCCACGGGTAAAATCTCTGTATTATCCTGTTTTGGGCATTTTTTGCCGTAAAGAAAACTGAAATAGTGTCTCCCTGACTGGACAGACACCTATATATCTGTTTAAAAGAGTCTGGTGTAGGCCAGAAAAATAGAACTGTGGTTTTGCAGTTCCACGGGTCAAATCTCTGTATTATCCTGTTTTTGGCATTTTTTGCCATAAAATAAACCTTTAATAGTGTCTCCCTGACTGGTCAGACACCAATATGTCTGTTTAAAAGAGTCTGGTGTAGGCCAGAAAAATAGAAGTGTGGTTTTGCAGTTCCACGGGTCAAATCTATGTATTATCCTGTTTTTGGCATTTTTTGCCGTAAAAAAACTGTAATAATGTCTCCCTGACTGATCAGACACCAATATATCTGTTTAAAAAAGTCTGGTGTATGCCACATAACTATAACTGTGGTTTTGCAGTTCCACGGGTCAAATCTCTGTATTATCCTGTTTTTGCCATTTTTTGCCATAAAAAAAACAGTAATAGTGTCTCCCTGACTGGTCAGACTCCAATATATCTGTTGAAAAGAGTCTGGTCTAGGCCAGAAAAATAGAACTGTGGTTTTGCAGCTCCACAGGTCAAATCTCTGTATTATCCTGTTTTTGGCATTTTTTGCCATAAAAAAAACCTGTAATAGTGTCTCCGTGACTGGTCAGACACCAATATATCTGTTTAAAAGAGTCTGGTGTAAGCCAGAAAAATAGAACTGTGGTTTTGCAGTTCCACGGGTCAAATCTCTGTATTATCCTGTTTTTGGCATTTTTTTCCGTAAAAAAAACCTGTAATAGTGTCTCCCTGACTGGTCAGACACCAATATATCTGTTTAAAATAGTCTGGTGTAGGAAAGAAAAATAGAACTGTGGTTTTGCAGTTCCACGGGTCAAATCTCTGTATTTTCCTGTTTTTGGCATTTTTTGCCATAAAAAAAACTGTAATAGTGTCTCCCTGACTGGTCAGACACCAATATATCTGTTTAAAAGAGTCTGGTGTACGCCACATAACTATAACTGTGGTTTTACAGTTCCACGGGTCAAATCTCTGTATTATCCTGTTTTTGGCATTTTTTGCCGTAAAAAAAACCTGTAATAGCGCCTCCCTGACTGGTCAGACACCAATATATCTGTTTAAAAGAGTCTGGTGTAGGCCAGAAAAAATAAAACTGTGGTTTTGCAGTTCCACGGGTCAAATCTCTGTATTATCCTGTTTTTGGCATTTTTTGCCGTAAAATAAACCTTTAATAGTGTCTCCCTGACTGGTCAGACACCAATATATCTGTTTAAAAGAGTCTGGTGTATGCCACATAACTATAACTGTGGTTTTGCAGTTCAACGGGTCAAATCTCTGTATTATCCTGTTTTTGGCATTTTTTGCTGTAAAAAAAACCTGTAAGAGTGTCTCCCTGACTGGTCAGACACCAATATATCTGTTTAAAAGCGTCTGGTGTACGCCACATAACTATCACTGTGGTTTTGCAGTTCCACGGGTCAAATCTTTGTATTATCCTGTTTTTGGCATTTTTTGCCGTAAAAAAAAACCTGTAATAGTGTCTCCCTGACTGGTCAGACACTAATATATCTGTTTAAAAGAGTCTGGTGTATGCCACATAACTATAACTGTGGTTTTGTAGTTCCACGGGTCAAATCTCTGTATTATCCTGTTTTGGCATTTTTTGCCATAAAAAAACTGTAATAGTGTCTCCCTGACTGGACAGACACCAATATATCTGTTTAAAAGAGTCTGGTGTAGGCCAGAAAAATAGAACTGTGGTTTTGCAGTTCCACGAGTCAAATCTCTGTATTATCCTGTTTTTGGCATTTTTTGCCGTAAAATAAACGTTTAATAGTGTCTCCCTGACTGGTCAGACACCAATATGTCTGTTTAAAAGAGTCTGGTGTAGGCCAGAAAAATAGAACTGTGGTTTTGCAGTTCCATGGGTCAAATCTCTGTATTATACTGTTTTTGGCATTTTTTGCCATAAAAAAAAACTGTAATAGTGTCTCCCTGACTGGTCAGACACCAATATATCTGTTTAAAAGAGTCTGGTGTACGCCACATAACTATAACTGTGGTTTTGCAGTTCCACGGGTCAAATCTCTGTATTATCCTGTTTTTGGCATTTTTTGCCGTAAAAAAAACCTGTAATAGCGTCTCCCTGACTGGTCAGACACCAATATATCTGTTTAAAAGAGTCTGGTGTAGGCCAGAAAAAATAAAACTGTGGTTTTGCAGTTCCACGGGTCAAATCTCTGTATTAACCTGTTTTTGGCATTTTTTGCCGTAAAAAAAACTGTATTAGTGTCTCCCTGACTGATCAGACACTAATATATCTGTTTAAAAGAGTCTGGTGTATGCCACATAACTATAACTGTGGTTTTGCAGTTCCACGGGTCAAATCTCTGTATTATCCTGTTTTTGGCATTTTTTGCCGTAAAAAAACTGAAATAGTGTCTCCCTGACTGGACAGACACCTATATATCTGTTTAAAAGAGTCTGGTGTAGGCCAGAAAAATAGAACTGTGGTTTTGCAGTTCCACGTGTCAAATCTCTGTATTTTCCTGTTTTTGGCATTTTTTGCCATAAAAAAAAAACTGTAATAGTGTCTCCCTGACTGGTCAGACACCAATATATCTGTTTAAAAGAGTCTGGTGTACGCCACATAACTATCACTGTGGTTTTGCAGTTCCACGGGTCAAATCTTTGTATTATCCTGTTTTTGGCATTTTTTGCCGTAAAAAAAAACCTGTAATAGTGTCTCCCTGACTGGTCAGACACTAATATATCTGTTTAAAAGAGTCTGGTGTATGCCACATAACTATAACTGTGGTTTTGTAGTTCCACGGGTCAAATCTCTGTATTATCCTGTTTTGGCATTTTTTGCCGTAAAAAAACTGTAATAGTGTCTCCCTGACTGGACAGACACCAATATATCTGTTTAAAAGAGTCTGGTGTAGGCCAGAAAAATAGAACTGTGGTTTTGCAGTTCCACGAGTCAAATCTCTGTATTATCCTGTTTTTGGCATTTTTTGCCGTAAAATAAACGTTTAATAGTGTCTCCCTGACTGGTCAGACACCAATATGTCTGTTTAAAAGAGTCTGGTGTAGGCCAGAAAAATAGAACTGTGGTTTTGCAGTTCCATGGGTCAAATCTCTGTATTATACTGTTTTTGGCATTTTTTGCCATAAAAAAAAACTGTAATAGTGTCTCCCTGACTGGTCAGACACCAATATATCTGTTTAAAAGAGTCTGGTGTACGCCACATAAATATAACTGTGGTTTTGCAGTTCCACGGGTCAAATCTCTGTATTATCCTGTTTTTGGCATTTTTTGCCGTAAAAAAAACCTGTAATAGCGTCTCCCTGACTGGTCAGACACCAATATATCTGTTTAAAAGAGTCTGGTGTAGGCCAAAAAAAATAAAACTGTGGTTTTGCAGTTCCACGGGTCAAATCTCTGTATTAACCTGTTTTTGGCATTTTTTGCCGTAAAAAAAACTGTATTAGTGTCTCCCTGACTGGTCAGACACTAATATATCTGTTTAAAAGAGTCTGGTGTATGCCACATAACTATAACTGTGGTTTTGCAGTTCCACGGGTCAAATCTCTGTATTATCCTGTTTTTGGCATTTTTTGCCGTAAAAAAAACTGTATTAGTGTCTCCCTGACTGGACAGACACCTATATATCTGTTTAAAAGAGTCTGGTGTAGGCCAGAAAAATAGAACTGTGGTTTTGCAGGTCCACGGGTCAAATCTCTGTATTATCCTGTTTTTGGCATTTTTTGCCATAAAATAAACCTTTAATAGTGTCTCCCTGGCTGGTCAGACACCAATATGTCTGTTTAAAAGAGTCTGGTGTAGGCCAGAAAAATAGAAGTGTGGTTTTGCAGTTCCACGGGTCAAATCTATGTATTCTCCTGTTTTTGGCATTTTTTGCCGTAAAAAAACTGTAATAATGTCTCCCTGACTGATCAGACACCAATATATCTGTTTAAAAAAGTCTGGTGTATGCCACATAACTATAACTGTGGTTTTGCAGTTCCACGGGTCAAATCTCTGTATTATCCTGTTTTTGCCATTTTTTGCCATAAAAAAAACCTGTAATAGTGTCTCCGTGACTGGTCAGACACCAATATATCTGTTTAAAAGAGTCTGGTGTAAGCCAGAAAAATAGAACTGTGGTTTTGCAGTTCCACGGGTCAAATCTCTGTATTATCCTGTTTTTGGCATTTTTTTCCGTAAAAAAAACCTGTAATAGTGTCTCCCTGACTGGTCAGACACCAATATATCTGTTTAAAAGAGTCTGGTGTAGGAAAGAAAAATAGAACTGTGGTTTTGCAGTTCCACGGGTCAAATCTCTGTATTTTCCTGTTTTTGGCATTTTTTGCCATAAAAAAAAACTGTAATAGTGTCTCCCTGACTGGTCAGACACCAATATATCTGTTTAAAAGAGTCTGGTGTACGCCACATAACTATAACTGTGGTTTTGCAGTTCCACGGGTCAAATCTCTGTATTATCCTGTTTTTGGCATTTTTTGCCGTAAAAAAAACCTGTAATAGCGCCTCCCTCACTGGTCAGACACCAATATATCTGTTTAAAAGAGTCTGGTGTAGGCCAGAAAAAATAAAACTGTGGTTTTGCAGTTCCACGGGTCAAATCTCTGTATTATCCTGTTTTTGGCATTTTTTGCCGTAAAATAAACCTTTAATAGTGTCTCCCTGACTGGTCAGACACCAATATATCTGTTTAAAAGAGTCTGGTGTATGCCACATAACTATAACTGTGGTTTTGCAGTTCAACGGGTCAAATCTCTGTATTATCCTGTTTTTGGCATTTTTTGCCATAAAAAAAACGGTAATAGTGTCTCCCTGACTGGACAGACACCAGTATATCTGTTTAAAAGAGTCTGGTGTAGGCCAGAAAAATAGAACTGTGGTTTTGCAGTTCCACGAGTCAAATCTCTGTATTATCCTGTTTTTGGCATTTTTTTGCCGTAAAATAAACGTTTAATAGTGTCTCCCTGACTGGTCAGACACCAATATGTCTGTTTAAAAGAGTCTGGTGTAGGCCAGAAAAATAGAACTGTGGTTTTGCAGTTCCATGGGTCAAATCTCTGTATTATCCTGTTTTTGGCATTTTTTGCCGTAAAAAAAAACTGTAATAGCGTCTCCCTGACTGGTCAGACACCAATATATCTGTTTAAAAGAGTCTGGTGTAGGCCAGAAAAAATAAAACTGTGGTTTTGCAGTTCCACGGGTCAAATCTCTGTATTAACCTGTTTTTGGCATTTTTTGCCGTAAAAAAACTGTATTAGTGTCTCCCTGACTGGTCAGACACTAATATATCTGTTTAAAAGAGTCTGGTGTATGCCACATAACTATAACTGTGGTTTTGCAGTTCCACGGGTCAAATCTCTGTATTATCCTGTTTTTGGCATTTTTGCCGTAAAAAAAACTGAAATAGTGTCTCCCTGACTGGACAGACACCTATATATCTGTTTAAAAGAGTCTGGTGTAGGCCAGAAAAATAGAACTGTGGTTTTGCAGTTCCACGGGTCAAATCTCTGTATTATCCTGTTTTTGGCATTTTTTGCCATAAAATAAACCTTTAATAGTGTCTCCCTGACTGGTCAGACACCAATATGTCTGTTTAAAAGAGTCTGGTGTAGGCCAGAAAAATAGAAGTGTGGTTTTGCAGTTCCACGGGTCAAATCTCTGTATTATCCTGTTTTTGGCATTTTTTGCCGTAAAAAAACTGTAATAATGTCTCCCTGACTGATCAGACACCAATATATCTGTTTAAAAAAGTCTGGTGTATGCCACATAACTATAACTGTGGTTTTGCAGTTCCACGGGTCAAATCTCTGTATTATCCTGTTTTTGCCATTTTTTGCTGTAAAAAAAAACAGTAATAGTGTCTCCCTGACTGGTCAGACTCCAATATATCTGTTGAAAAGAGTCTGGTGTAAGCCAGAAAAATAGAACTGTGGTTTTGCAGTTCCACGGGTGAAATCTCTGTATTTTCCTGTTTTTGGCATTTTTTGCCATAAAAAAAAACTGTAATAGTGTCTCCCTGACTGGTCAGACACCAATATATCTGTTTAAAAGAGTCTGGTGTACGCCACATAACTATAACTGTGGTTTTGCAGTTCCACGGGTCAAATCTCTGTATTATCCTGTTTTTGGCATTTTTTGCCGTAAAAAAAACCTGTAATAGCGCCTCCCTGACTGGTCAGACACCAATATATCTGTTTAAAAGAGTCTGGTGTAGGCCAGAAAAAATAAAACTGTGGTTTTGCAGTTCCACGGGTCAAATCTCTGTATTAACCTGTTTTTGGCATTATTTGCCGTAAAAAAAACTGTAATAGTGTCTCCCTGACTGGTCAGACACTAATATATCTGTTTAAAAGAGTCTGGTGTATGTCACATAACTATAACTGTGGTTTTGCAGTTCCACGGGTAAAATCTCTGTATTATCCTGTTTTGGGCATTTTTTGCCGTAAAAAAAACTGTAATAGTGTCTCCCTGACTGGACAGACACCAATATATCTGTTTAAAAGAGTCTGGTGTAGGCCAGAAAAATAGAACTGTGGTTTTGCAGTTCCACGGGTCAAATATCTGTATTATCCTGTTTTTGGCATTTTTTGCCGTAAAATAAGCCTTTAATAGTGTCTCCCTCACTGGTCAGACACCAATATGTCTGTTTAAAAGAGTCTGGTGTAGGCCAGAAAAATAGAACTGTGGTTTTGTAGTTCCACGGGTCAAATCTCTGTATTATCCTGTTTTTGGCATTTTTTGCCGTAAAAAACTGTAATAATGTCTCCCTGACTGATCAAACACCAATATATCTGTTTAAAAAAGTCTGGTGTACGCCACATAACTATAACTGTGGTTTTGCAGTTCCACGGGTCAAATCTCTGTATTATCCTGTTTGTGGCATTTTTTGCCGTAAAAAAAACCTGTAATAGCGCCTCCCTGACTGGTCAGACACCAATATATCTGTTTAAAAGAGTCTGGTGTAGGCCAGAAAAAATAAAACTGTGGTTTTGCAGTTCCACGGGTCAAATCTCTGTATTAACCTGTTTTTGGCATTTTTTGCCGTAAAAAAAACTGTAATAGTGTCTCCCTGACTGGTCAGACACTAATATATCTGTTTAAAAGAGTCTGGTGTATGTCACATAACTATAACTGTGGTTTTGCAGTTCCACGGGTAAAATCTCTGTATTATCCTGTTTTGGGCATTTTTTGCCGTAAAAAAAACTGTAATAGTGTCTCCCTGACTGGACAGACACCAATATATCTGTTTAAAAGAGTCTGGTGTAGGCCAGAAAAATAGAACTGTGGTTTTGCAGTTCCACGGGTCAAATCTCTGTATTATCCTGTTTTTGGCATTTTTTGCCGTAAAATAAGCCTTTAAAAGTGTCTCCCTCACTGGTCAGACACCAATATGTCTGTTTAAAAGAGTCTGGTGTAGGCCAGAAAAATAGAACTGTGGTTTTGTAGTTCCACGGGTCAAATCTCTGTATTATCCTGTTTTTGGCATTTTTTGCCGTAAAAAACTGTAATAATGTCTCCCTGACTGATCAAACACCAATATATCTGTTTAAAAAAGTCTGGTGTACGCCACATATCTATAACTGTGGTTTTGCAGTTCCACGGGTCAAATCTCTGTATTATCCTGTTTTTGCCATTTTTTGCCTTAAAAAAACAGTAATAGTGTCTCCCTGACTGGCCAGGCACCAATATATCTGTTTAAAAGAGTCTGGTGTAGGCCAGAAAAATAGAACTGTGGTTTTGCAGCTCCACGGGTCAAATCTCTGTATTATCCTGTTTTTGCCATTTTTTGCCGTGAAAAAAAAACAGTAATAGTGTCTCCCTGACTGGTCAGACACCAATATATCTGTTTAAAAGAGTCTGGTGTAGGCCAGAAAAATAGAACTGTGGTTTTGCAGTTCCACAGGTCAAATCTCTGTATTATCCTGTTTTTGGCATTTTTTGCCGTAATAAAAACCTGTAATAGTGTCTCCCTGACTGGTCAGACACCAATATATCTGTTTAAAAGAGTCTGGTGTACGCCACATAACTATAACTGTGGTTTTGCAGTTCCACGGGTCAAATCTCTGTATTATCCTGTTTTTGGCATTTTTTGCCGTAAAAAAAACTGTAATAGTGTCTCCCTGACTGGTCAGACACCAATATATTTGTTTAAAAGTGTCTGCTGTAGGCTAGAAAAATAGAACTGTGGTTTTGCAATTCCACGGGTCAAATCTCTGTATTATCCTGTTTTGGGCATTTTTTGCCATAAAAAAAACTGTAATAGTGTCTCCCTGACTGATCAGACACCAATATATCTGTTTAAAAGAGTCTGGTGTAGGCCAGACAAATAGAACTGTGGTTTTCCTCTTCCACGGTACTAATCTCCTTTTTATTACTCTTTCTCCATTGATAGTGCGAGTGTAAGCTATTTTACTTCATTTACAATGGGCAAGGCGCGTTGCAAGGGAAGTGGAACTGGACGTTCTGGTGATGGTGCGTGTAGAGGACGGGGCTGTGGCCAAGGTGAAAATGTGCCACAACCAACAGCCACACCTTCTCGCTCCCACTTCTTGACCGAATTACTAGGGAAGCACACTACAACACCAGTATTGCGAACTGATCAGTGTGAACAGGTTATTAATTGGATAGTAGATAATACTTCCAGTTACCTGGGCACCACCACCTCCGGTCTGTCTTCCACACGGTCAAGTTTTAGTAGCCGTGAGTCTGGACCGCATTCTCCTCCTCACCCTGATGCTCCTTCCTCCCACCATGCCGAGTGTCGTCAGACAGCAACTGATCCCACACTTGGACACTCTGAAGAGCTGTTCACTGGTCCATTTCCATGTTTGTGCCCCTCGCCTGCTCCGCTTGAAGTGGTGGAAGAGGAGATCCCATGTAGCGATGCCCAAATATTTGAGCAGCCACGGCCAGAGGAAGTCGACGCTGGCAATTTGTCACAAGAGGTGGACGATGACGAGACACAATTGCCACGAAGTGAGGAGAAGGATCTTGGTGCGCAAGTGGAAGAGGAGGAGGTGGTGGATGATCTAGTAACTGACCCAATGTGGCAGGAGGACACGTACAGCAAGGCCAGCAGCACACAGGGGGAGGGAGGCAGAGTACCCCAATAGGCAGGAAGAAGCAGTGTGGTGGCCGCACACAGAAGGCGGGCAACCGTTCCCCGTAACACCAACACGAGGGACGTTGCCAGTACAACCGGTAGGTCTTCCAGAGTCTGGAATTTTTTTAAAGACTCTGCTGATAACCCCAAAAAGGTCATTTGTACCACCTGCCATGCCAGCATCAGCAGGGGTGACAAAACTACCAGCCTGACCACCACCAGCATGATCAGGCACATGGCAGCAAAGCACCCGACTTTGTGGGGCGAACCCCAGGGTCCACGACCAGTGTCAGCGGGTGTCACCACTGCTTCTTTCGCTGTTGTGCATGTAATAGAACCCCCTGTTGTGCGTGCAAGGCAATCCCCTGTCCATACTGCATGCAAAGATGCCCCCGCCTCTCAGTTTTCACTTGTTACGGCAATTTCTCAAGAAACGGCATCAACGTCCACGTCCCACCGCAGCGTTCAATTGTCCATATCCTAGAGCTGTGAACGAAAGCGCAAATTCGCAGCCAACGCCCCACAGGCCACAGTCCTAAATTCGCACATTTCACGACTGCTTGCGTTGGAAATGCTGCCTTTTAGGCTGGTGGATACGGAATCCTTCCGCAACCTTATGGCGGTGGCAGTCCCTCGGTACTCGGTCCCCAGCCAACACTATTTTGCCCTGTGTGCCATCCCCACACTACACAAGCACGTGTCCCAAAACATATGCCGTGCCCTCAACAACGCAGTTACTGGGAGAGTACACCTGACAACGGACACTTGGACAAGTTCTTGTGGCCAGGGATGGTACATCTCCCCGACGGCACACTGGGTAAGCATAATGGAAGCCGGGACCCAGTCGGACCTTGGGACGGAACACATCCTCCCCACACCGAGGATTGCAGGCCCTATGTCAGTCAGAGTTGCCCCCACAGTGTACAGCTCCTGCGCATCATCCTCCTCCTCCTCCTCGTGTTCAGCCGCCATCTCAGATATCACCACATCAGTTACAAGTTGGAAGCACTGCAGTACTGCCTCAGCCAAGCGGCAACAGGCTGTGCTGAAACTCATAAGCTTAGGTGATAAACCTCACACTGCTTGTGAGTTGTGGACAGCTGTGAAAGAGCAGGCAGATCTGTGGCTGAGATCGCTGAACCTACATCCAGGCATGGTCGTGTGTGACAATGGCCGTAACCTGGTGGCGGCTCTGAGGCGAGGCGAGATCACACACGTGCCATGCCTGGCTCATGTGCTTAACCTCGTGGTTCAGCGTTTTTTTAAAATCGTACCCCGAGTTGCCAGATCTGCTCGTCAAAGTACGCCGCCTGGCAGCTCATTTTCGCAAGTCGGCTACAGCTTCCGCCGCCCTTGCTGTGTTGCAGCAGCGTTTGCAGCTTCCGGCACACCGACTGGTGTGTGATGTCCCCACACGTTGGAACTCTACCCTCCACATGTTGCAAAGGATTTGTGAGCAGAAGAGAGCAGTTGTGGAGTACCAGCTGCAACAAGGCCGTCGATATTCAGGTCAGACTCCACACATAAGACCTCAGGAGTGGACCTGGATGTCTGACATATGTACCATCTTGACAAACTTTGAGGAGTCCACCAAGATGGTGAGTGGCGATGACGCCATCATTAGCGTCAGCATCCCACTTGTCTGTCTTTTGCAACGCTCTCTGCAGAGAATTAAAGAGGAGGCATTGCAGCCAGAGTATGATGAGATGGATCAAGAAGCTGTAGCGGGCGATTACACACAGCCCAGCCTCATCTCAACCCAATGTGCATTGGGGGGACAATGAGGGAGAGGAGGAGGAGGAAGAACAGGAGCTGGTGTCATGCGCTGTATACGGTAGTACCTGTGAGGACACGGAAATCTTGCCCGTTACCAGTCTGGCACGCATGGCTGACTTTATGTTACGCAACCCTTAACCATGACGCTCGCATTGCCAAAATGTTGGGTGACAGTCATTACTGGTTGGTGACACTTTTAGACCCCCGCTACAAGGAGAACTTTCACTCTCTTATTCCTGAGGTGGAGAGGTCTACAAAAATGGGGCAGTACCAGAAGGCCCTTGCTGCAGAACTGTTAAAAAAATTCCCATCTGAACACGCTAGCAGCAGAGGTCACAGTTCGTTGACCAACCAAGGCGTACAGGTGAGAGAGACGCAACTCCAATCGAGCAGAGGCAGGGGAACACTGTCAACATTCTGGGACAGTTTTCTGAGACCCGCCCAGCTTACAAGCCCTGAGGCGCGGGGTACTCTCAAAAGGAGTGGAAAGTTTCAAAAGATGGTGAGGGAGAACCTTGCCGACCGTACCAGCGTCCTCCGTGATTCCTCTGTGCCTTTTAATTATTGGGTATCCAAGCTGGACACTTGGAATGAACTCGCTCTGTACGCCTTGGAGGTCCTGGCCTGCCCTGCCGCTAGCGTGATATCGGAGCGTGTTTTTAGTGCTGCTGGGGGAATTATAACTGATAAGCGCACTCGCCTGTCAGCTGACAATGCTGACAAGCTGACCCTTATCAAAATGAACAAGGGCTGGATTGGGCCAGACTTCTCATCACCACCAAATGACAGCAGAGTAAAGTCAAATCCACTGTGTTATTTCGGGAGGTGTATTCCCATGCACCGCGTCACACCCACACATGGGTATACGCTTCCTCAATTCGGCTTTGTTTTGCTCTTCTCCTTATCCTCTGCCTCCACCAGCACTATACCACCAGGCTGACCGTGGTCTGTGTTGCCAGCATTGCAAGTTCCTCCGTCCTAATTTTTGGCAGCTTTTGCTTGGAAGGCATAGGCAAAGACTATGGGAGACCCACTCCCCAATAATGGGAATAATGTTTTTAATATGCTGTACTGCATGGCTCTTGTAAGGGGCTTTAAAACCATCTTGTTAAACCACTCTGACCTCCACGTCTCTTCCAAGGGGCATTTAAACCATCTTGTTAAGGTACTGCAACCTCCACGTCTCTTCCAAGGGGCATTAAAACCATCTTGTTAAGCTAATGCGACCTCCACCACTTTTCCAAGGGGCATTAAAATAGTTTTGTTAAGCTACTGCAACCTCCACGTCTCTTCCAAGGGGCATTTAAACCATCTTGTTAAGCTACTGCAACCTCCACGTCTCTTCCAAGGGGCATTAAAACCGTCTTGTTAAGCTAATGCGACCTCCACCATTTTTCCAAGGGGCATTAAAACCGTCTTGTTAAGCCACTGGACCTCCACGTCTCTTCCAAGGGGCATTAAAACTGTCTTGTTAAGCTACTGCAACCTCCACGTCTCTTCCAAGGGGCATTAAAACCCTCTTGTTAAGCTAATGTGACCTCCACCACTTTTCCAAAGGGCATTAAAACCGTCTTGTTAAGCAACTGCAATCTCCACCACTTTTCTAAGGGGCATTAAAGCTGTCTTGTTAAGCTACTGTAACCTCCACCACTCTTCCAAGGGGCATTTAAACCGTCTTGTAAAGCTACTGCAACCTCCACGTCTCTTCCAAGGGGGATTAAAACCGTCTTGTTAAGCTAATGCGACCTCCACCACTTTTCCAAGGGGCAATAAAACCGTCTTGTTAAGCTAATGCGACCTCCACCACTTTCCCAAGGGGCATTAAAGCAGTCTTGTTAAGCTACTGCGACCTCCACCACTTTTCCAAGGGGCATTAAAGCTGTCTTGTTAAGCTACTGTGACCTCCACCACTCTTCCAAGGGGCATTAAAACCATCTTGTTAAGCTACTGCGACCTCCACCGCTCTTCCAAGAGGCATTAAAACCGTCTTGTTAAGCTAATGTGACCTCCACCACTTTTCCCAGGGGCATTGATATTGTCTTTTTATTCCACTGCGACCTCCACGTCTCTTCCAAGGGGCATTAAAACCGTCTTGTTAAGCTACTGTGACCTCCACAACTCTTCCAAGGGGCATTAAAACTGTCTTGTTAAGCTACTGCGACCTCCACCACTTTTTCCAGGGGCATTGATATTGTCTTTTTATTCCACTGCGACCTCCACGTCTCTTCCAAGCGGCATTAAAACCGTCTTGTTAAGCTACTGCGACCTCCACCACTATTCCCAGGGGCATTGATATTGTCTTTTTATTCCACTGTGACCTCCACCACTTTTCCAAGGGGCATTAAAACCGTCTTGTTAAGCTACTGTGACCTCCACCACTTTTTCAAGGGGCATTGATATTGTCTTTTTATTCCACTGCGAACTACACCATTCTTCCAACGGGCATTGCATTTCCTTCTAATTTTAGTCAGCTTTTGCTTTTCAATGCATAGGTGAACACTAAGTGAGACCCACTCCCCAATAATAGGTAGAAGGTTTTTAGTATGCTGTAATCCACGTCTGTTTCAAGGGGCATTGCAGTGGCTCATAATTTTTGGAAAGCCTTCCATTCACTGCTTAGGCCAACAGTGTACAGGAGACCCAGTTGCTATAAATGGAAGAAACGGTTTAGTTAAGGCCCTCTGACCTCCATGTCACTTCCAAGGGGCATTGGTGTGCCTCGAAATTTTTGGTTGGCATTGCACTCACTGCATGCCCTATAACTGTGTAGCCGAACGTCTCCCTTTGGTACAGAAACATATCCTACTAGACATGTGTGGTTGACTGGCCTGATATTGATGTGAATGGTCCCTGTTCCTCCTGCTCTTTCTCCTTTGCCACCACCTCATCCATCATTCATCACCTGAAGCTTTGTTTTAACGGGAGTCATAGAACTGGGATAGTAGCAGGAAACATCCAGCAATCCTCAGAGGAGGTAGGATATGCGCCAAAACGGTGACCACCTCAGGCCTAGCCGCTACTACATACATGCGCTTGCATTCCAAGAAAACAAAGCAGATGCTAACTTCTATCATCATCATCATGCTCCTCACCTTGGCACTCTCAACTCCCCTGATGGAGAAGCCAGGGCCCACCGGAGGAGTCTGGTTCTCTGGTGGGCTCGTCCAATGCTGTCCTAAAGCTGGCCGGGCTAAGAAAAGTGTGTGGGGGATGTTCCAAGGAGAAATAGGGGCGGCTGGGGACCGTGTGTGGACACCCGGCCGCGGGGCGACTGGGGACCGAGTATGGACACCCGGCCGCCCCCTGGCGGCTGGGGACCGAGCGTGGACACCCGGCCGCCGGGCGGCTGGGGACTGAGTATGGATACCAGGCAGCCGACACAGCCATGACATAGTGGCCGGCGTCTGCCTCCACATGCCTAAAAGGCCCAATTTCAAGTGCAAGCAAGCTAGCAGTATGGTATTGCAGCCTGGGGGTGGGTGGGTGGGTGGCAGGTTGCACACTTAAGCTTGCATTCCAAGAAAACAAAGCAGATGCTAACTTCTATCATCATCATCATGCTCCTCACCTTGGCACTCTCAACTCCCCTGATGGAGAAGCCAGTGCCCACCGGAGGAGTCTGGTTCTCTGGTGGGCTCGTCCAAAGCTGCCCTAAAGCAGACCGGGCTAAGAAAAGTGTGGGGGGATGTTCCAAGGAGAAATAGGGGCGGCTGGGGAGCGTTTATGGACACCCAGCCGCCCCCAGGCGGCTGGGGACCGTGTGTGGACACCCGGCCACGGGGCGGCTGGGGACTGAATATGGACACCCGGCCGCCCCCTGGCGGCTGGGGATCGAGCGTGGACACCCGGCCGCCGGGCGGCTGGGGACTGAGTATGGATACCTCACTGCCGAAGCAGCCATGAGGTAGTGGCTAGCTTCGGCCTCCTCCAAACTAAAAGGCCCCATTTCAAGTGCAAGCAAGCTAGCAGTATGGTATTGCAGCCTGGGGGTGGGTGGGTGGCAGGCTGCATACTTGCACTTGCATTGCAAGGAATCGGGGAGGTACAATTGAACACTGCCCTGGGACAAGGACTTGCACGGGGATATTTGCAAGTCTGCATCTTCTGATGCGGAAAGGATCACTTCTGATGGGCACACTTTTAGGCAGTGACCTGGGTGTCAGAGATGCTTCTGTGGCACCCAGGGGATGAGGACTACTCGGCGCCCGGGCCTTAATGCCTGGCCTTGGGGGATGTCGTGGTGGTCGGCTCCCGGGCCCGTACCCTGGGGTCTCTCTTAAAAAAAAGGGGTTAAATGGAAAATGAAAGTTCGTGACGCCACCTGTGGTGTCTGGTGAGGACCACCAGCGCTGCGGCAGTCCACTGAGGCCGGTGTTACGGCAGCTATGATGGGGTAGCTCCCCACAGGTGGAGCTAGGCCTCAGGGCAGCGGTGTTCGGTAAGGTGCACTATATGGCGGTGACCCAGCCGGGTCTAAGGAAAAATGGGAGACACACTCACGTTTGGCTTCAGTACCTTTTTACTGGTGGAGTTGCGGTACGCCCGGAGCACTGTAGGATGAGGGGTGCACTGCAGGTCTCTCCCCAGTGAGCAGGTATAGGGCCTCCTGTATCCTTGCCGCTTGTGTAGTTTATGGCCTGTCTGAAACTAGGCCTAACTTAGTCCTTGTGTTGCGCCGGCTGACCTGGTGTTAGGGCCTTTTGCTGAAGAGCACGCTCCTGGTATGGCGGAGCCTCCGTGCCTCCTGGTCCTGTTACGTGTCAGCTCCTGGGCTATCCTGAGACCTGAAGTCTTCCAGGAAAGATCCGGTTGTTTTCCACAGAGGGTATACTGCTCTGCAGACTCGGAGCCGGTGTCCGGTATATTTCTGGGGTGAGCTTATGAAGCTCCTCGGTCCCTGATGCTACTGTTCCACTAGCCTTCGGCCTACTCTGGGCCCTCACTAGGCTATACACACTGGCAGTAAGCTGGCTGCCTCTTCTGCCGCTCTTTAGAGCGTCGGCAACGCTCCTAGCTGTCTCTCTCTGAGCTGCTTGCAGCAGACTCCAAACAACTCCTCTCAGCAGAAACCTGCTGAGTCACTAACCTTCTGTGTCTCAGCAGAGACTCCTGACTGGACTCACTCCTTAGACCAGGGTTCCCCAACTCCAGTCCTCAAGGCCCACCAACAGGTCATGTTTTCAGGATTTCCTTAGTATTGCACAGGTGATGTAACTATTGCCTGTGCTGATGATGGAATTATCACCTGAGCAATACTAAGGAAATCCTGAAAACATGACCTGTTGGTGGGCCTTGAGGACTGGAGTTGGGGAACCCTGCCTTAGACAACTGACTGAACTTCCCCTCTTCCTGCCTCCACCCTCCTTTATATATTCACTAAAGGGCTCCCTCTGGTGGTTCTGAGGTAGGGTGGAGGTGTGTGAATGCTCTGAGGGCCTCTTGTGGAGAAAACCTGAAATGCACCCCCCTTTGGTCTGTGACTCCATGGACAGCAGGGCGTCACACTTCCAGGGGTCTTCCCCATGCTGTTCCCATGTCTTTTCAGCACTGTATGCATGTGTCACACAGCACATGGCCCGATAAGATTGTAAAATGTTAAAATTACATTTCCTGGTGAATGCATTTGTCACGGTTGAAACCAATACAAAAGTGCAAAAACGCATAAAAAATGCTACTTGTGAACATAGCCCAAGGTGTGGAGGAGTATTTTTGTTTTTGGTTATTTATTTTACCTTATACACAAGTCTTTACCCTGGAAAGGATGTTCCTTAACATATTTCACAGGAAAACCGTTTCACTTTCGTTTTTGAACGTTTTATTGTGAGCCCATAAAGTGGCTTAATACCTCTGACCACGTTGTTGACAGCGGTGACCTGGAGGTCAGAAATGCTTCCTGGGGCGATGCCCATACTGTCCTCATGTCTTTTGAGCACTGTCACTATCGTTTTGGGCACTTTTTAGGCTTTCTACAGACTGCCGGGGGTGCCGCCGCAAAAATGCTCGGGTCTCCCATAGACTAACATTGGGCTCGTTGCTCGGGTTGAGCACCCGAGTATCACGGTGAGCTCGGCCCGAGCATCGAGCTCCCGAGCATTTTAGTGCTCGCTCAACACTAGTCAGAACCTATTTCCCTGCTCCTGGATTTAGAGAACTGAATCAGGTGAGCTGGCGATACATTTCTTTTTTTCGCTACAATATATTTATAGCACCATTTATGATGATAGTAGTAGTTCTGTAGTTCAAAGAAGATATAAATGAAAACGGAAGCCCAGTTGTTTTTTGCATTATTGCAAAAGTAAAAATGAATATAAATTAAACACTGATTTATATGTAGCAAACAAAAAATGACATCAACATAAAGTACAACCAGTCCCAAACAAAAATAAAGCCTCTTACAGCTCCAACAAAGAGATAGAAAGAGCTAAAACCATGGGAATGCAAAGAAGAAAATAAAAAAAAGATGTTTTTCCAAATTTGGCCCAGTCCTCATGGGCTTAAAAAGCTTTGAATGAATCTAAAATAAGTAAATATGTATGATCATATTGTACCTGTAAGCAAGGGCACCTGAAAAATGTCCTTCCGTGTAAGTGTCCATTACTGGTTTAAAGTGCTGGAATTTACTGTCTTGTAGTAAATTTATTATATAAACTTGAAAACACAAAGTGAAAACACAAAACATCAATAAAACAAATGTCAACTAAAAAATAAATAAATAAATAAAAATAGCTTTGGATGAAGTCAAAATGTATGTATGGCAGGTGGAAACAAATGTAGCACAGTTTTGTTTAATAAAATGTGTATTTTCTGTGTGACAGATATGTAACACACTGATTTCTAAATCTGTTCTTTTTATCAACTCAGTTAAAGTGAACTTGTGACATTGAGAGTGATTTCCTATCCGCATGGATCATGTTATAGAACAGGAGGAGCTCAGCCGATTCATGCCAGTTTTTGTCTGAAAATATTCAGACTAATGAGTCCAGTGGGCAGTCCTACAGTAGAATGACAGGCTTCCTTGTGTGAGCAAACCTACATAGACCGCTGTCAATCAGTGGTCGGGACCGCCCTCTGGACTCTTAAGCCCAGAGAAGCCAGGGATTTCAATCAATAGGTTGTAAGGTATTCTGGGAATCCTACAAAACTATTTATTGATATACATACAAAAAAGTTAATGTCTGCTCACCACCTCCTGAAGCGCACGGATCCTGCTGTGCGGCAAGTTTTCAGAACTTAGAAAGGAATAAGTTCAGCGCTATAAGTCCATTAAAAATCCATTCTTCATTTATTTCATAGCTTCAAATGGTATAAAATCCATTAAGTCACAGTCCAGACATTAAAAACATACGCGTTTCGACGCAAAGCAGTGCGTCTTACTCATTGACCAAGCAATGAGTAAGACACACTGCTTTGTGTCAAAACGCGTATGTGACGCGCCCCTGGGCCTGTGTCGCGCTGCGTTGCGCACGCGGGAGCTTACCCGGAGCCGGATCTCTTGAGGGTTGTAGTCTCGTGGCGGTGACCCGGTCCGTGCCCAGGGAGTCAAACTGAGCGGCGATGTATCAGCGGTAGATGTTGTACGACTACGCCACCCGTTGAATGCAGCTATGGAGCTGCCGCTGCAGGACAGTCCGCTGAGGCCGGTGGATGGATGGTGCAGCGTAGATGGTATAACCCCAACGGGAGGGGTATGGCCTCAGGGCAGCAGATGTGGATGATGGGGGTAGCAGGAACCACTCGGAGACGGTACGGTGTAGTTCAGGGTCTTTACTGGTGACAACGATAGACCCTCCCGGAGTACTGGCTAGCGATTGGGGCCTGGTCAGTCCTTGAGCAGATGGGATCTCCCCTGGCCAGGCGGAGTTGTAGGCCTCCCAAACTGACTGTACTCTTCTGGCTACCTTGCTAGAAGCGGGTATAAGTAGCCCACGTCCCTGAGTGTACCGTGTGGTGCTCACCCGTATGGCCGGTGACTCGGGGCCTTCTAATGGCTTCCGCTCCATGATGGCGGTGCTGGTCCCACGCGTGTGACCGTGCCTTCGGGCTTCTTGGCCAGAGGACCTGAAATCCCCTGCCTGACGGATTCTGCTGCTGGGTAGGAGTTAGTCCCCACAGCCTCGGACTCCGGGTCCGGTAAGAAATCTTCTCAGTCAGGGCGAGCTCTGCAGCTGCCAGCCCCTGACTCGTAGTAGTATTGCTCCCACTGAGCTTCTGCTGTTTCTTCCTATGCTGCTTCTTGTCTCTACTCTCCTTGACTGACTAACCCTGCTTCAGCCCCGGGTTTATATAGGGGAAGTCCTTCCCCTCCCAAGACTGGGCAGGAGGTGTGGCATGCACAGGATCCCTGACCAAAGGACCTCCCACCTGCTCTCAGACATAACATTACATTACTGTGGAAACCAGACCCCTGGGGTGCCACATTCCCCCCTAGTAAAATTTAGTACTCCGGGACTAAACACATTTTTGTAAACATAACAGAGTACAACCAACACATTATAATAAAGAGACACATAACAATGGTCACGGCGTGTCCGCAACCGGGTGCAGTCTTTGAGGGGAAGCAAGGTGTCCATTTCACCAAAACAGGGAGACGTAACCAGGTAGGGGTCTGTCCTACCCCGAGTCCTTAACAGTCTCTAGTCCATCCTGGGTTACGCTCCAACTATGTACAAGGATTCCCGGTAAATCCACCAAGGATTCCTAAAAATAACTGGAAACACAAAATTATACACAAGCAACAATACACAGGTAAACATAAATAAAACAATTTATACACTTCAAATCCTCCAACGTGCGGGTAACTGGCCTCTAGTGGCTCTAGTGGACCTACGGAGCTGACTGTCTGGCCCCGAACTACAGGGTGTAGGAGCTGTCAAGGGTAAACTGGGCAGCTGTCTACGAGTTCCCTGGCTCACTAGGGATATGGCAGGCTCACTGCAAGCAGAGGGTTGACCCTCCTGGTCTGCGGGTGCGGGGTCTTCTGCCTCCTGGACTGGCTGTTCTTCCAGCTCTACCTGTTGCTCCGTAGGTGCTTGGGATGCTGGTTGGAGGAAGGTGAGTACGGGTACCACAACTGCACCATTGACTTGAGTCCAAGACCGAGGGAAGTCCCCGAGCACAGTACTAACCATATCTTCCCTTTCCTCTACGGGTCGATGGTCTTCTTGTTCCTCTTCAGGGTTCCTCAGTTGTTCGGGACACTTCTTCAGGTGGTCCCGGGATACGATGGCTGTGGTTTCCCCTCCGTCTTTACTGATGGTACAAACCTTCGGGTTCTCGTGGCTTGAGGGCAGTACGGTGTACGGGTCCTTCTCCCACTGGTCGTCCAACTTGTGGAGCCGTCTCTTCCTCTTCAAGACCTGCTCTCCGGGTACCAGGGGAACAGCGGGAGCATACTGGTTGTAAGTTTTCTCTTGTCTTTCCCTAGCCTGACAGAGACTTCGCTCCACGCTCTCCTGTACTCTCCGGTACTGCTGCTGCCTCTCTGTGTCCCAGTCTGTTTCTGGTGAAGTGTCCTCGGGTGTCAGGACTCCCATTTCCAGGTCAACAGGTAACTTACCAGGTCTTGCCCTCATTAGGTAAGCCGGGGTACAGTTGGTGGAACCTACCGGGATGTGGTTGTATAGGTCCACCAGATCGGGCAACTTCTCAGGCCACAGACTGCGTTCTTCCAGGGGCAACGTTTTTAGAAGATCCATTACCACCTGGTTCATTTTCTCACAAAGTCCATTAGTTTGCGGATGGTAGGGTGTCGTCCTTATCTTCCGGCAGCCATACAGATTGCAGAATTCCTGGAAGACCTCCGCTTCAAAGGCAGGTCCCTGGTCCGTCAGCACTTGGTCCGGGTACCCGTGTGGACGGCAAAAGTGCTGCTGGAAGGCTCTAGCTGCTGTTTAAGCCGTTAAGTCCTTGACGGGGACGACAACCAGAAACCGGGAGTAATGATCCACGATGGTTAACGCGTAGACATAGCCACTTCTGCTTGGGGTCAGTTTTACATGATCCAAGGCTACCAGTTCCAACGGTTGCCGGGTGACGATGGACTGCAGGGGAGTCTTCTGGCTGGCACGGTCCTTCCTTCTCAGGTTGCACGGGCCACAGTCTCTGCACCACTTCTCAATGGTTCCCCTCATGCCTACCCAGTGGAACCGCTCGCGCAGCAGGAACTCCAGCTTCTTCCACCCGAAGTGCCCAGCTCCGTCGTGGTATGCCTCCATCACCATGGCTGCATCCCTTCGTGGCACCACTACTTGCCAGAGTAATTCATGCGTCCGGGAGTTAACCATTCTGCGGCACAACTTCCCTTTGTAAAGGAACAGTCGACTCTTCTCTGCCCATAGTTGTTTGGCTTCCTCCGGAGCGTCTGGTTCAAGGCGAGCCTCCGGCCGAGTCAGCATCTCCTTCACTAGTCGGACGGCAGGGTCGCTGTCTTGCGTTTCCGCCCAGTTGTAGTGGGGTAAGGGGTTCAACGTAGCAGTCTGCTTACTCCTTACCTGGTGGGAATACTGAATAGTCCCATGACGGTGGAACGCAGGGAGTTCAACTTCTTCCAGTCCCTCCGGATCTTCTCCTCCGTCCGGCAGGTTGGGCATCCTGGACAGGGCGTCCGCGTTGGTATTGGAGCGTCCTGCCCGGTATTTGATTGTGAACTCGTAGTTGGACAGACGGGCCATCCACCTCTGCTCCAGGGCACCGAGTCTTGCCGTGTCCAGGTGTGTCAGCGGGTTGTTATCCGTGTACACGGTGAACCGGGAAGAAGCGAGGTAATGCTTAAAGCGCTCGGTGACTGCCCATACCACGGCCAGGAACTCTAGCTTAAATGAGCTGTAATTCTCGGGGTTCCTTTCGGTGGGTCGCAGTTTTCGGCTGGCGTAGGCGATTACTCGTTCTTTCCCTTGCTGAATCTGGGACAGTACGGCTCCTAGCCCGATGTTACTGGCGTCGGTGTAGAGGATAAAGGGCTGGCTATAATCCGGGTACGTCAGGATTTCATCCCCCGTGAGGGCCATCTTCAGCTGGCGGAAGGACTCTTCTTCCAGCTCCTCCCATTTGAAGGGCGGCTTCTGGTTCTTGGCCTTCCGGGACTGGCCTATCAGGAGGTCCTGCATAGGTGCTGCCTTTTTGGTGAAACCGGGGATGAATCTGCGGTAATAGCCTACCAACCCGAGGAACTGCCGCACTTCCTTTACACTGGAGGGACTTGGCCATTCCTTAATTGCGGTGATCTTATCAGGGTCGGGAGCCACTCCGTCAGCGCTCACCACGTGTCCCAGGTACTGCACCTTTGGCTTCAGGAGGTGACACTTAGAGGGCTTCACCTTCAGGCCGTAACTTGCCAGGGCTTCGAACACTTCCGCCAGATGTTTCAGGTGGTCCTCATAAGTCTTGGAATATACGATGACATCGTCCAGGTACAACAGGACCGTCTCGAAGTTTTTGTGTCCCAGACAGCACTCCATTAATCGTTGGAAGGTTCCTGGTGCGTTACAAAGTCCAAACGGCATGCAGGTAAACTCACTAAGTCCCATCGGGGTGGTGAATGCGGTCTTCTCCCGGTCCACCTCTGCTACAGGAACCTGCCAGTACCCGCTAGTGAGATCCAAGGTGGAGAAGAAGTTAGCAGATCTTAAAGCAGCCAAAGACTCCTCTATCCTTGGTAAAGGGTACGCATCCTTGTGTGTGATACGGTTGATTTTCCGGTAATCTACACACATCCTCATAGTGTTGTCTTTCTTTTTGACTAAAACTAGTGGGGCTGCCCAGGGGCTACAGCTATCTCGGATTACCCCAGCCTCCTTCATGTCTCTAAGCATCCCCTTGGCGTGTTGGTAATGTGCAGGGGGTACGGGTCGATACCTCTCTTTTATGGGAGGATGATCTCCCGTGGGGATGCGGTGTTCTACCCCCTTGACTCGCCCGAAGTCTAACGGGTGTTTACTAAACACTCTCTCATACTCTTGAACCACCCGGTAGACTCCCTGTTTCTGGTGGGAGGGAGTGGAGTCAGTTCCCAAGTGTAGTTGCTGACACCAATCCTCCATTACTTTCTTAGAGCCGTTACCTTCCTCCGGGTGAGATGGAGGCAAGGGTTCCACAGACTGTATAGAGTTTTGGTTGATGGTATATAATTTGGCTAGCGTGGCATACCGGGGCAGGTACACTTCCCTCTCCCCGATATTGATTATGCGAACAGGCACCCTCCCATGGCGTACATTGACCACCCCCCGTGCTGTCAAAATGGTGGGCCTACTGTCTGAGTAAACTGGTTCTACCATTGCCTGGTAATCTCTACCTCTCGGACCAATAGCTGCCCGGCACCAAATCATCATTTCACTTTTTGGGGGCATGGCAATAGGGAAAGGGTCACACATTCTTACGCTACCAATCTCACCGCCGGAGAGTTCCACCTGTTGCCGTCGCATCAGTGCCCGGATCTCTTTCTGGAGCACCCGCTGCTCGCCGGAGCTGGCGTTCTTGGCAACCTGCTGTAGAAGGAAAATCACCTCTGCAAGACAATTTTCAATTACATTAGTTCCTAGAGTTATTTTTGGGTGACTCTCATGTTTGTCAATATCTACAATGATCAGTCCCTGGGCTGCCAGTTCGACTCTACCGATTTTGATGGTCACCTCTTTAAATCCGATCTGTGGCACGGGCTGGCCATTGCTGGCGATGATACTCAAGTCGTCGTCAGGGTAGCGGGTAATATCCGAGTCATTCCAGTACTGCTTAAAGAGCACGTACGGGATGGTGGTGACCTGTGACCCGGTGTCCAGTAGAGCACTCATGGGAATGCCATCCAGTACCACAGGCAAGACTGGACGTCCTCCCACATATCTGTCGCGCCAGTTCGATGGGCCTGGTGATCTTTTTCCTGGGGGTTGGCCCTCTACCCCAGGTTGTGCCCGTTTAAAGAACAGTACCTTGCCATATGTCCGGGTTGATTGCAGCGGCGGCAGATGGGTCGTCCGTCCTCGCTGTATCGGTCACTGGGTCTTCCTCTGGCCGGTGGGGTCCTCCTTGGTCGACGCCACGGGATGTCCTCCGGTCCGGATGCCAGCTGGATCTTCCCTGGGATGGAAGCCTGTAAAGACTGCACAGTTCGGGTTAACGCAGCAACGCTCTTAGCTAGCTCTTGGACCTGATGGTGTAGGTCTGGAGCCGGATCATTGTCCAAAGCCTGCGCATCAGCTCCCACAGGCCCTGCCGACAAGGGCGCCGCCTCCTGGTGGTAAGTGATAGCAGGGCGCCTGTGGGTCACAGCGCCACCCGGTGCCGGTTCTCGGAGCACCCTGATGGCTCTGTCCTTGAACTGTGCAAAGCCCAGATGGGGATCCTGTAAGGCCATTGCCCGCAACTGGGTTCGGTGGGTATTACAATACAGTCCCTCTATAAACTGTTCGGTCAACAGCCTGTCCTCGTTTCCCACTCCATCAGGGTCGGTCTGCTTAATGGCCCTCAGGGCCTCTTGTAGGTTTAGTGCATAGTCCCTTATACTCTCATGCGCTCGCTGCTTGCACCCGTAGAATCTAAGCTTAATCTCGGCTGAGGTGCGGGTATCAAAGGTGTCCTTCAGCCGGGTTAGTATCCCTGCGACAGTCTTCCTCCCAGGTGGCCAGGATTTTACTTCCCTTTTGGCTGCCCCGGTTAGTTGGGCCACCAGGATGCTCACTTTTTGCTCTTCTGTGAGGAGGTACACCTGGAAGAGGCTATCCAGCTTTTCTCTAAAGTCATGCAGGGTATGTGACTCCCCTGAGTACTGGGGTAGCCAAGCTGCTCCCGGGATATAGGGCATGGTGAAGGGCATAACTGCAGCAGCGGTAGCACTGGCGGGGGTTGAGGCAGTGAAGCTCTCCTCCGTATCCGACATCTTCCTCCCCCCTAGTGGACCGTGGCCTACCTTGCGATGATCCTCTTCCGTAGGCCGCGGCTCCGCAGTGGATCGTCAGGGTTGAGGACCTTCCGTCGCGCTCCTGTGACGTCGGCGTCTGCTGGGCTCCTTCCAGGACCTTACGCAACGTCCGGACGTGAGGCGGGGCTTCAGTTCTCGCGCGCTTTCGGAGTCCACGCCCCTCTTCTTCCCGCGCGGCGTCCTCAAGATGGCGTCCAATGGCGGGAAAACTCCACGGATGGCGGGAAGAAGGCAGAAGATGGCGCCGGATGGCGGGAAACTTCACCGATGGCGGGAAGAAGGCTGAAGATGGCGCCGGATGGCGGGAATCTTCACCACAGGTAAGTTTGAAAAGTCTCTTTTTCAGGCACGCAGTACCCGGTGGTTGCGGGCACGAAATCCTGCCGACTACGCCAAAGTTGACGCGCCCCTGGGCCTGTGTCGCGCTGCGTTGCGCACGCGGGAGCTTACCCGGAGCCGGATCTCTTGAGGGTTGTAGTCTCGTGGCGGTGACCCGGTCCGTGCCCAGGGAGTCAAACTGAGCGGCGATGTATCAGCGGTAGATGTTGTACGACTACGCCACCCGTTGAATGCAGCTATGGAGCTGCCGCTGCAGGACAGTCCGCTGAGGCCGGTGGATGGATGGTGCAGCGTAGATTGAATAACCCCCAACGGGAGGGGTATGGCCTCAGGGCAGCAGATGTGGATGATGGGGGTAGCAGGAACCACTCGGAGACGGTACGGTGTAGTTCAGGGTCTTTACTGGTGACAACGATAGACCCTCCCGGAGTACTGGCTAGCGATTGGGGCCTGGTCAGTCCTTGAGCAGATGGGATCTCCCCTGGCCAGGCGGAGTTGTAGGCCTCCCAAACTGACTGTACTCTTCTGGCTACCTTGCTAGAAGCGGGTATAAGTAGCCCACGTCCCTGAGTGTACCGTGTGGTGCTCACCCGTATGGCCGGTGACTCGGGGCCTTCTAATGGCTTCCGCTCCACGATGGCGGTGCTGGTCCCACGCGTGTGACCGTGCCTTCGGGCTTCTTGGCCAGAGGACCTGAAATCCCCTGCCTGATGGATTCTGCTGCTGGGTAGGAGTTAGTCCCCACAGCCTCGGACTCCGGGTCCGGTAAGAAAATTTTCTCAGTCAGGGCAAGCTCTGCAGCTGCCAGCCCCTGACTCGTAGTAGTATTGCTCCCACTGAGCTTCTGCTGTTTCTTCCTATGCTGCTTCTTGTCTCTACTCTCCTTGACTGACTAACCCTGCTTCAGCCCCGGGTTTATATAGGGGAAGTCCTTCCCCTCCCAAGACTGGGCAGGAGGTGTGGCATGCACAGGATCCCTGACCAAAGGACCTCCCACCTGCTCTCAGACATAACATTACATTACTGTGGAAACCAGACCCCTGGGGTGCCACATATGTTTTTACCATTTGAAGCTATGAAATAAATGAAGAATGGATTTTTTATGCGCTGGACTTATTCCTTTCTATTTATTGATATGCCCTATGTCCCAGGTGATAGGTAAGATACTGTAGTTGTGACTTTCATGCTTTCATGTACTATAAGAAGTTTGTTTTGTGTTGCAGCTTTATGAAGGTGGCTGGCAGAGAGGTGGATGCAGTTACCTGGCAACAGTAGGTATTCTAATTTTTTGTATTATTTATGTAGAGATTCATATTGAATAGATTTTACTTAAAATTCCTCCACACCAACCCTTTTCCTTTATCTGGACACCACCAGGAATGCCGCCAATAGGTAGATCCCCCACTCCACTAGCTGGTGGTTCAGCGCCTTTACTGGTTAGTTCAATCTCCCAACGCCACCAATGGCTGGTTCTAGATGCTTCCAATAGCACCAAAAATGGGTGGTTCTCTTAAAGTCCTTCTCCACCCTTTTTCCATTACCTAGTCAACACTAAGAGAGCCACCAATGGGTGGATTCCGTGCCTTAATCACCAGTGCTGTCAATAGGTAGTTCCCCCACACCACTGACGAGTGGTTCAGCACCTCCAATGGGTGGTTCTGGATGCTATCAAGAGTGGCAACAATGGGTGGTTCCCTAAAAAGCCATCTCCAAATTTTTTCCATTATCTGGATGCCACTAAGAGATTCACCAAGGAGTGGTTCCCCTACCCCTTTTTTACCAGGAGTGCTGCCAATGGGTAGTTCCCCCACTCCACTAGCGGGTGGTTCAGCGCCTTCACTGGGTAGTTCAATCTCCCAACTCCACCAATGGCTGGTTCTAGATGCTACCAAGGGTCACCAGTGCTGCCAATAGGTAGTTCCCCCACACCACTGATGAGTGGTTCATCACCTCCAGTGGGTGGTTCGGGACGCTAACAAGAGTGTCAACAATGGGTGGTTCCCTAAAAGCCTGTCTCAAAATTTTTTACATTCTCTGTTCGCCACTAAGAGATTTACCAATCGGTATTTCCCCTACCCCTTTTTTTATCAGGAGTGCTGCCAACGGGTAGTTCCCCCACAGCACTGACGAGTGGTTTAGCACCTCCAATGGGTGGTTTGATTTCCTAATGTCAATAATGGATGGTTCTAGATGCTACCAGGAGTGCCACCAGTGGGTTATTTCCTCCACGTCACATCCACTAGAGGCATCACCAACGGTTGGTTTCCTTTCACAAGACTGATGTGTGGTTCAGTCTCCCTACATGTTTTTCCAACTATTTATTCGTTTACAGATGGCAGTGATATTGCAGCTTTCCATTTATCAGTTTGAAGGATTTCAGTTGTAAGTAGACACTAGAAAAATACTACTTTTCTTTAAAATCCAAACAACTAAAAAAGATAACGACAATGTGCTCATATTATGATGTTTTTCAATTTATGGCTCATTAACTTTTATCATTGATTGACTAATAATGGTAGTCTATGTGATGGCTATATGGTCCATAAAAATGGCTGGACAGGCTAGCACTCTAGTTCTTTCCTACGGGCGTAGGGACCTGTATGTGGCTGCCCCTTCTGAACAACCATCAGAGCAAACAATCAGAGACTTTTCTTAATTGAGGACTGGAAATCGCGTGAGGGAATGGACATTAAGGTTGGGCTGTCCATTCCCAGGATGGTCGGGTGTAGTGGTGTGAGGCACCAGAAGGGGGGACGCTTTTGATTCTTTGGTAAGGATTCTTTGGAAATATCGATTGAGCCTGTAACTGACATGTTAGCATTCCTCAGTATAAAGTTGGCTGGGAATAATGTTAGTCTGTAGGCGTCCATCTTTCTCTCCAGCCTTGGGAAGTAATTTACCGCTCTATAGAGATTTTCATTCTATCTGGTCTGTAAACATATATTCGGAAAGAAAAATATGCAAGAAGCTGAAATACGTTGTATGGTTTACCCCTGATGGTGAATAGTTCTCCTGTGATCTTCACCTCCCTCCCCAACTGGAACTGAATATATTCCAAATTATTTTGTTAAATTCCGTGAAGGTATTATTCTGACAAGGTATACAAATAAGGCTGAATTCACATGTGTATATGGACCACAGTGCCCAGGCCATCAACAGATCTCCTGCCCTGAACTAACCCCGGCATTTCAGACATGTGAATTCAGCCTGAAAGTATGCACTTGCAGCCCCCTACCGCACACAAGAATGTGGTCCTAATCCCCCATTTTTCTCACTGTGGTCAAGATTGAATGGGGCCGGTTCATTCACTGTATATTGGACTTATGGAGGTCACTGAGTACAGTGCTTTGCCTTCCTTTTTCAGTCCCATAGATATGCATAGTACAGCATCAGTGTTGTGTGATCGTGTCTGTTTACGCCACTTGGTGGATGTCTGAGTGATCAGAGATTTATCATCTATCCTGTTGATAGGAAAAGCCCTTTAAGGACATGTGTGTTGTTGCTGGGTAATCTGAAAGTCAACCAGATAAGTTGTAAAGAACTCACCTGGACAGGTGCATTCTCTAAGCCGTAAGCCAAGGTGACCAGCAGAGCTACACTTGCTGGATGGCATGTAGAACAGCAGGGACCAATACAGCTGGAATACAGGTCAAAAGATGGATAAGCGAAGCAGGAAGCACTACATGCAGCAGAACCAAATGTGCGGACTGCACTGGAACTGCTGAGTAGAAGATGCAGCAGCAGCAAGATCGGTGAGATGAGTTGGTTATCAGGAACTTGACACAAAAAAACTTAAGATGTGGCAGCACCAGGAAAGCAGAGGTGAGTCTATTATCAGGTACCTAGTTGCAGCAGAGTTGAAGGTGTGAACAACAATAAAAGTAGCAGAGACTGAGCTTGGTAATAACCAAACATGTATAGGTTCTTTTTTATTTAAGTGGTGAAAACAAAATCCAAACTTTGTGTAAAAAAAAAAGCGTCATTTTCCGAGACCCATAGAGTCTCTATTTTTTTGGCTCTGCGGCTGGTTGAGGGCATATTTTTTGTGCGACAAACTGAAGTTTTTACTGATACGATTTTGGGATAGATATGATGTTTTGATTGCCTGTTATTGCATTTTATTGCAATATTGCGGTTTCCCAAAAAACGTAATTTTGGAGTTTCGATTTTTTTTTTCTCGGCACGCCATTTACCATTTCGGATTCATTTATTTTATATTTTGATAGATTATAATAATAATAATATTTTTTTATTTACATAGCGTCAACATATTCCGCAGCACTTTCCAGTTAAGTGGGGACATGTACAGACCATAAATTCAATACAATTTAAGACAGTTTAAACAGTTACATTAGGAGTGAGGTCCCTGCCCGCAAGCTTACATTCTACAATATTATGCAATACCATAGATTGGGTGATTCGATTGTGCTACTCATAGCATGGCTTCAAATCAGCTGTCATGTGCCAGGAAAGATGCGAGCTCAGCACCGGAGCCTGCATCGAAGAGAGGGACACGACCTATGACATACCTATATGTCATAGGTCGTGAAGGGGTTAATATTGTTGTTCTTTGGTAGTGAATGGATTCATACAGTATTCTTCCTTATCTTTCCTCTTAGCACAATATATCCCAAGATGAGTGGCATGAAATTACCACATTTTAAAAAAAAAAGATGATTTTGTGATACTCTGTATGGAGATGTTTATGCTATGCAGTATGTGTCTATATTTGGCCCCCAGTGGTTGTAAAGTGAATTGCAGCCTGTTGGGGTTTTTGCTGGCATGTTGCTATAACTAATTGAATTTGTATTATTAAAATTTAGAGTCCTTTTTTGTTTATAGTTTTTCTATGTCCTCGGGGGTTTTTAGTATTTAGGATAGGTCATTAATGTTTGATTGGTAGGGTCTGACTCTGGACTCCTGTCAGTCAGCAAAATGAGGGGGGCATGGATCTCCAGTGAGCATTATGGCCTCTTTCTACTTTACAACTGAATAGGAAAGAGCTGCAGTACCAACTATAGACAATCTGGAATATACAGAGCTGTGTCCATGTAAAGAATGAAGGAGTCTCATCATTCACTAGGTGTTACACTTTATTTTCAGATGGCCATACGCTTTAGATCTCTGTTGAACAATCTTTTGTTCAGATGACAGCTATCTCATCCAACTCCCCCATATGGGCAGAGGGGAGAAAGCCGTTCCCAGACTCCTCTAAACACCAGCTTACCATTTCCGAACACAAAAGGGTCGAGAGATGATATTTCTGCTGCCCGACCCCTATCTTCTCCAACTGTCAGGGGAGAACCGGAAGACGTATCGGATAGTAGGCTTGTCCCACCAGCAGATTCAGGCAACTTTCCTCTAATGTGTATGGGGGCTTTTAGAAAATGGGTCATCCATGTTTAAGTCCCATAGCTTATTTCATACTTAGGATACAGCCAGTCTGATATAAGGACACACTACTATTCTGACATATTATACAAGCTGGAACAGTACACTGGGTAATACAATGCTACGCTGTTCTTTGCTGCATCGTATGATCAGTAAGCAGCTGTTCCTCACTCAGCTGGGCCATACAGCTCGAGCTCTGAGTCTCCCCTGGTCCCTGGAAACACTTGCACCTGGAGATTGACTTACCGCCTTACTTGGAGTCCTTCTCTTTATTCCCTAACATTCTTCCATTTTCCAACCCAACTAAGACCAAAGAACTGTCAAATTATGGAGTCGTTTCTGAAAAAGACTGAGCTGCTGGGTTATAGCTAAATTTTTCCAATCCATGGCAATTAGTCTAAGCTGTCACTGACAGTGACTATAGCTGACAGTTACTGACTGTCCATAAGATTGCATACCGCTCCTTGTATTCCTTTGGACTGCATATATTTTAACTAAATTAAGTAGTGCTACAAAAATTCTCAGTGTATCCCTGGCCTAACGATGTCCATACACCCTAGATAGCTGTCATTTGCCCGATAGCTATCCCTCTAGACCTCCCATACACATGAATATTCGGCTTGGTTGAGCATGCATGTTTTTTCTACAGAGGAAAATGGTCAGTTGGTTATGCCAAAATCAGGGGTTTTGACTGATTTTATTCTCATGGGTATGAAGGTCTTAAAGTGTAACAACTTTCCAGTAAGTGTCTGTGTATATAAGTAATAAGACTATTTCTGTCCATTTAATAACTTATTATGCATTTTCAGCAGTCTTCACCTCTGCAGGCTTTATCACTTAATTTACAATTGACTCTGAGCTGGTGGGAGGAGACTAACTACTATGATGTCTCCCATACACATCACAGCACACCACACATAGAGGGATTACTTCTCTTTTTTCCCTAGTTAGCACACATATAGAACTTGGAAATTATATAGTAGTACTGAGCAGTGTAGATGTGAATCCAGCTGTGTGCTGAGATAAAATCTCAAGAAGATCTTTCTGTGTTCCCCCCTGCCTGTTTTTTCACCATGCTCCTGATTCCTCCACCCCTCTTCTTAGTCTACAATCAACTTTGAACTTGACACCACAATGATCTGGCACTGTACTTTGTTCTGAGCAAGACTGAGTTAAACTGTTTTTCAGAGTGAGTGACAAATTCAGGAGATATACCGTATTTTTCAGACCATAAGATGCACTTTTTTCCCTCAAAATTTGGGAAGACAATGGGGGGGTTTGTCTTATGTTCCAAACGTAGCTTACCGGGGAGTTGCGGTGGTGTTGGAGCGGGGTCATAGGAAGCAGGATCCCTCCCTCAGGAACCGGGCGACTGAAGCAGTGACATGCTGCTGAGCTGGTGTTGGCAGTCAGGCAGAGCGGCGTGCATTGCTTTTCCGGCGGCCGCCGCCATCTTCCTGAAGCCGTGATCTACAGGGAAATCGCCGCCCGAGCCGGTGCATGTGTAGACTGGGATCTCGGCGGGCATTCCCCTGAGGCCCACGGCTTCAGGAAGAGGGCCGTGGCCACCGGAAAAGCAATGCACGCCGCTCTGCCTGACCGCTGACACCGGCCTAGCAACATCTTACCGCTTCTGCTTCAGCGAATCCAAAACAATCCCATATCCTTGGTATATGGAATAACGTTCTATTTTGGGAGATGTGAATAATTTTTTTTTATTTTGCCCGTTTGATTCTGGCAGTCAAAACTTTAGTTAATTTTTGCTTACCGAAATTTACATGGTTAAATATGTATTGAAGATATTATAATGCCCAACAATATACATAAATAAGCTTTAAAAAGTAAGTTTTATCACTTATTAATACAACTCGACTATGCCAGGTTCCCAAACCTTCAGGTATCCTCTCCAGTCCCGAATTCAGCAGTGCCACTTCCAATCCCTTGCTCAATACAGGACAGCGTTTTACTTTGTTGGCACGTGATCCGTGTTGCATGTGAAGGGGGCTGGCGGACTGCATATTCCTATTGCTTAGACAACCAGGGGTGCAGCCAGAAATTTAATGTGGGGTATGTTGGGGGCTGGTTCTGATATTATTAGGATAAGTCATCAACATCAAAACAGTGAATAACCCCGCTGTACAATGGTAAGGGTAGGCTGAGAGTTGTTGTTTCCCAAACAAAAATGTTACCAACATCATCAGACTGCAGACCAAAAAGTGACTACACTACTGATTACACAAAGTCGTTAGTGCAATTAAACCTCTACATTTAGCTACCTTACAGGCGATGTCTTCTGTGATTGGAGTTCTCATTCTTTTCTTCTCCATCTGGCCCAGACCACCAGTATGACTTCTACCAGCCACAGCTCATCTCTGCAGATTTCCCTCTGCTCCTGGATTCTACAGCACAACCTGACGCTGTGCCCTAAAAATAACAGTGTTATTATAGTGCTGCTCAAAGAAATCTTTATCCACTCTGCCCCCTGAAGAAATCTTTATCTACTGTGCCCCTTGCAAAATCTTTATCCACTGTACCTCCTGAAGAAATCTATCTACTTTGTCCCCTGCAAAATCTTTATCCGATATGCCCCCTGAAAAAATCTTTTTCGCTGTGCTCCCTGAAAAAATCTTTAACTATTGTACCCCTGAATAAATCATTATCCACTGTGGCCCCTGAAGAAATCTCTATCCATTGTTCCCCCTGCAGAAATCTGTATCCACTGTACACTGTTCCCTCTGAAGAGATCTTTAACCACTATGCCTCGGAAGAAATCTATATTCATCATGCCTCCCGAAAATATATTTTAAGTCACTATGCCCCCTTCCTTGTAGGTGCACCCCTGAAGATAATAGCGTCACATCAGGCCTACTAATCAGAAGAAGCTCTGTGGCAGGTAGTAGAAGGTTCACAGATCTCCCGGTCCGGCAGCAACAGACAACCGATGTGGCCACTGGACCAAGGTCCTGCAAATTATTTTACTCAGCTCTATAATTTCTTAATTTATATTTTTTGGCTGAAAAAACCCTTAAATTGATCTTGGGAAGAAAGATTAAATCTGCATAATACATATGAATATTTGATGACAAGTAGTATTGATGGAAATGTTTCTGCTCTAACATGGCCGGGTCATTGAGACTCCCATAAGGGCGAAAACGGAATGTGTGAAACAGACCCAAGAATTACAAGAAACGCTTCACTTCTTTGTTTTCAAAAATCAGCAAGTAAAATTCGTAGAAAGTATGGAAACGCTGTGATCGGAGATTTATTCCTCAGGGCAGGTCACTGGGTCTACATAATCCAGACACCCAACAAGGAAGAATTATAAACAGATCTCAACTCCATTCCTGAAATAACCTCACAGGGGCTGGAAATTAGGTCTTGAATTTCTATTTAAGTCAATTAGTTTGGTCTAATCAGACACGGAGCTACTAAAAAAAATAACACAGTGTTTTAATAGCTGGGAAATAAAGAGCAGAAAAAAACTGGCAAGACCAAAGCCTAATTTCACTTCTGGGATTGTTCCTTTCCGCTCTACGTTCGTGAAGGACATCTTTGCCTTGAAATGCATTGTTCTATGTAGACACCCTACACATACAGTGAAGTCATAGGTTACTTGTGCTGGAAAGTCTGTGTGTTGAAAGCTTACTGGCCAACGTTCCTGAAATATATGTCTTAGAATTGCTGGCGCTGCAGACTGTCATATGTCATACATGAAAGTTCTCTGCACTGGGGGTTTTTCTTTTTTTTTTTTTCAGAACTGATAACATCTGACTGCTCTAGAATTTCAAGAAGCCAGAGGAATAGATAGGGTCCAATTCATCATTACATTTGCACATTTTTTTGGGCTAGTTTTTGCTTGTTTTTTTTTTTGGTTGTTTTTAATTTGCGCCAAATTCTTTTAATTTGCCCCCTTTTTAAAGACAATTTTATATGTGTTCGCTTTTTTTTTATGTTCGTCAGTCTGAGCGTGGTTTTAGTTTTCTAAATGTCTCCAGTCCCCTTTCCACCCCTGGAGTGATTTTATATACACTTGAAATTTTTGTGCAAATTTGGCAACATTATTTTAGCATTTAAAGCAATTTTTTTGCACAAAACAGGTTAAAGACAAAAATAAAGAGCATTTTTTTTATTTTGTGGAAAATATATGAAACACGAGCGCCATTTTGAAAAATTTGGAGCAAAAACATGTCAACTGATAAAAAAAGACAAAAAAAGAAAGTAACTTTAAAAAAAAGTTTGCAAATGTTGAATTGGTCCCATAGAATTTTCTATATGGATCCGGCTTCTATTAGTAAATTATTGGAGCTTATTCACACTACAGGTTACAGATCTGTAAATTATAGATATGACCTGATTTAAAAGGAGTTGCTTCAACTCGGCAACTTATCAACTATCTGACGCGCCCCCTGGGCCGTGTGTGTGTCGGGATACCCGGAACCGGACCTTTTGTGGATGCTGGGGGTTGTAGTCCTTGCGTGGCTCAGGGCGGTCAATCCAAATGGCAGTCTATTTATAGGGTTTTGTGATTAAATGTCCGACTACGCCACCCGTGGATTGCGGTCAGAGTGAACCGCCGCTGCAGGGCAGACTGCTGAGGCTGGTGTTGTGGGTGCAGCAGAGGGTAGTATAACTCCCCACGGGAGGAGTATAGCCTCAGGGCAGCGAGTGCGGATGTTGGTGGTGATGTTGCGCGGGAGCAGCAGTAACAACACAGAGTCCTGTAATGCAGTCCAGGATTTTTACTCACAGTTCTTTATCCACGTTACTCCAGCTGGTCATAACGTCCCCCGTCGCACTGTGCTCACCAGGTGAGGGGCTCGGCCTACTCCCAGATAACTTTGGAGCGTTTCACAGGACCCCCTTTGTGTGTCCTTTCTCTGGCCTGTCATACCCCACCAGTGACCTCGCTTCTGTCCAGCTGCCTCGGGCCTTCTCGGGAGAACGTTGGTGCAGTTTCCCTGACCCTATGTGGTGCCTTCCTAGCGGGTGTAGCGAGGGGCTGCGCCACATAAAATGTCACAGCCTCCGGTTTCTAGCTGAGGGTAGTTCCCCTCCTCCACTAGCTTCGGGGACCGGTCTCCCCCTTTGGCCTGACCCCCCTACGCAGGTAGATTCGAGCGTGCGGTGGCGACTCGCTGGTCCACACCCCTGGGGTCCCTTCGTTCCTTGTTCCTGGAGCCTCCTCCGCTCCTCTTCCTTCCTTCTCCTTCCTCCAGGCTCCGGCCGCTCTCTCCCGCCTGCCTGCGGAGCAGAGCTCGGTCTGAGCCTCTGCTCCCTGTCTTCTCCTCTGACTGGACTCTCCTGACTAAGATGGTGCCCACCTTTTATACCTCCTTCTAAGTGCACCCAGGAACTGCCCTCTCCCTCCTATGCACTACAGGGTCCCCCCTTCCTCGGTGTTCCCTCCTCCCACTCCAGCCAGGGACAGGGACTGTCGTGCTCTACTTGGAGCATATCGGTCGCCCTGCTCCTAGGAAATGTGGTGTAATGCATTCAGGTGTCAGGGTCCTGATCCACACTCCATCCTTACCTGGAAGTGAGATATCGCACATCTGATTGAGATGCAATACCTCTGTAGCGACCGAACCCTCGGGGCGCTACATTCCCCCCTGGTAAATCACAGCATGTCCGCGGGCTGGAACAGAGCAAAAGACAGTGCAAATTAGGACATGCAAAATTTATTTATTTTTTTCCCTTTATGGGAAACATTTTCTCTTTTCACCAATATATAAAACATTCTTTTTAGTAGAAAACATATAAAACATCATCAGCAGCATATCAACGGCGAAGTCTCTTTTCAACAGGTCACAGTTCTTTCTGCGACCAGGTGTCCATTCTTCTTAAGGTGCAAACTTGGCAAAACTTCTGAACATGAGGGACCCGTTCGTAAACCCTCAACGTAGGCCCTGGGCGTGGCTGCAAGGCATAGGTGATCCAGCCGTTGGACCACGTCTTCCGCCACGCCAAACGGGTTTTTGTTCTGAGATCTGTTGTTGCAACGTTTATAAAACCAATAGAGGGCACTTTAAGAAGTGCAACTATTTACCTGGATTGGCTGCTCCCAGTCCACAGCCGGATGGTTCACAGAGGGTTGGCTGCTCCCAGTCCTCAGCCGGATATTACTGACCCGTTTCCGGGTAACTTTTAGCAAACAACAGGTAATAGTCCCCAGCCGGGATGAACTTTTATCAAATCTTTTCTTCTCTTACCCTGACGGGTAACTATGTACAGTCAGGCTGTCGCTTATCAGTAGCGATGTCCTCCTCGTGGACGCTCCTCCTCCTCACCGTACTCTTCAGACCCATCCGGGTCCTCTGGGTAGTAGGATTCAGGGTAGTGTTCTTCCTCCACCCGCTGGACATTGAGGGCGTACCACCCCCGCAGGCCTCGATGTCGGGTGTAGGACACCAAGTCCCCCGGAAACAGATCCCGTCCCCGGTGACCCTCGGGCAGGTGGCTCTCCACGTCCCTCCGGTTAACAAACACGTCAGTGTCTGTGGTGGGATCCCGGATGAACCCCCACCCCTTCTCCTGATGGAATTTAACCACGGTCCCAGTAATTTTGGGACCGCGTGCAGCTTGGGGGTTTTGGCGGGTCCGCATCTTCTCCTCCGCCGCTCCGGGCCTGCAGCTGCTCCCTCTTTTGGCGCCGCATCTGCTCCTCCTTCTCCAGCTGCGCCACCTCCCGGCGACAGAATTATTGCCTGCGGGGCTGCGGCCGCCCACGTCTCCTGCGAGAACCCCATCAGGTCTTCCCCGGTCTGGTCCCACTCAACCTGGA
Source organism: Phyllobates terribilis (assembly GCF_046119375.1). Lineage (NCBI taxonomy): Eukaryota > Metazoa > Chordata > Amphibia > Anura > Dendrobatidae > Phyllobates > Phyllobates terribilis. The sequence continues at coordinate 394,620,864 of NW_027362765.1, read as the reverse complement.
CTTCCTCATCCGGGAGCTGGGGGACGGTGGTTGGCTGGGAAGCTGGAGCGAGCGGAGGAAGTGGGGCTAGGACCTCCGCGGACGGATCCCTCCGTTGGCAGGGGAGGACCCATCTGTGCGGCTGGGGGACCGGCTCTCCCTCAGGACCGGTAAGCTGAGCGTATAAGTCCGAGCCCAGGGGTGGTAGTATTGGGAGCGGGGGCGCTCGTGGGTGGAAAGCGCCCGGGGGTTTTAGGCCTTGCGACCAGGCTTGGGGTGGGCCGCTCCCGGTTGCACCCGGGGTCAGGGGGCACGGCCTGGGGCGTGGTCCGGCGGCTGTGCTCGCAGCTTGGGGCCTAGGTGCCGGCGGTGGGAGTGGGGGAGGCGCAGCGACTCCCGGGACGTCTGGCTCCGCGACGGGGTCCAGAGGCAGGTCTGTAGCATCAGGGCTGGTGGCAGGGGTGTCCCCCTTACCTACTTCCAGGGCTGCGCTGCTCTCGGCTTCCGGCCTCCGCTCCTCGTCCTCAGGGGCTGGCTCGCTGTCCGGTGCTGGCGGCGTCACTTGCTGCCGGGTCGCGACCCGCCGGGCCATCTCCTCTCTCCATCCCGCTATGGCCTCCCGCTGCGCCTGGACCATCCTCCGGTCCAGATCCTCCAGCGCAGGCCGAAGGAACTCCGGGTCTTCTCCAGGGAGCTGAGCCATCAGCTTCGTGAGGCTGCACGGGACCGCCTCGGCCTGCAGCAGGCCACTCGTCAGGGTGCTGGAGTTGGTGCTGCTCGCCACCTCCGGGTGTGGTCTGCGCGGGAGCAGCAGTAACGACACAGAGTCCTGTAATGCAGTCCAGGATTTTTACTCACAGTTCTTTATCCACGTTACTCCAGCTGGTCATAACGTCCCCCGTCGCACGGTGCTCACCAGGTGAGGGGCTCGGCCTACTCCCAGATAACTTTGGAGCGTTTTACAGGACCCCCTTTGTGTGTCCTTTCTCTGGCCTGTCATACCCCACCAGTGACCTTGCTTCTGTCCGGCTACCTCGGGCCTTCTCGGGAGAACGTTGGTGCCATTTCCCTGACCCTATGTGGTGCCTTCCTAGCGGGTGTAGCGAGGGGCTGCGCCACATAAAATATCACAGCCTCCGGTTTCTAGCTGAGGGTAGTTCCCCGCCTCCACTAGCTTCGGGGACCGGTCTCCCCCTTTGGCCTGACCCCCCTACGCAGGTAGATTCGGGCGTGCGGTGGCGACTCGCCGGTCCACACCCCTGGGATCCCTTCGTTCCTTGTTCCTGGAGCCTCCTCCGCTCCTCTTCCTTCCTTCTCCTTCCTCCAGGCTCCGGCCGCTCTCTCCCGCCTGCCTGCGGAGCAGAGCTCGGTCTGAGCCTCTGCTCCCTGTCTTCTCCTCTGACTGGACTCTCCTGACTAAGATGGTGCCCACCTTTTATACCTCCTTCTAAGTGCACCCAGGAACTGCCCTCTCCCTCCTATGCACTACAGGGTCCCCCCTTCCTCGGTGTTCCCTCCTCCTACTCCAGCCAGGGACAGGGACTGTCGTGCTCAACTTGGAGCATATCGGTCGCCCTGCCCCCCGGAAATGTGGTGTAATGCATGCAGGTGTCAGAGTCCTGATCCACACTCCATCCTTACCTAGAAGTGAGATATCGCACAGCTGGTTGAGATGCAATACCTCTGTAGCGACCGAACCCTCGGGGCGCTACATATCCATGCGATAACTTGCTGATCACTGAGGTCTGACTTCTGGGACCTCTAACAATCCTGAGAACTAGGCTTCAACATAGCCCATTAGAATGGAGCATGGCCCATGGTCTATAAACATTCCCAGCATGGACCATGGACAATGCTCTACCACGGTGTTTAACAAGGTTTGCTCTTCTCTAAGAGACTGCCGGAAAAGATTGGGCACAGCACTCAGCAGATCCATAAGGAATGGGGCAGCGCACTGCCGATCCATTCTAACGGAGATAAAAGTTCCCATTCTGCTGATGAGTTGCGTCCCAATGGCTGGACCCCCACTGATCAACAAGTTATCACCTATCCCGTGGATAGGTGATAACTTGTTTACACCGGACAACCTCTTTAACTTGCTTATCACTGGGATCGCAGTAGGCCTCGAGAATGGGGCTTCAGAACCCTGAAAACGGCCTTCCTAAATGGAGAAGAAATGCACATACTTGGACTCCACTCAATTCTTTGTCATAGCTCAGAGCTGTACTCGGCTTTCTATGTAAGTCTCATAGACAATGAATAGAGTGGAAGCTGAGCATGTACACTTCCCCTCAATTAATGGGTTTCCAGATCCACATTCTCAGAACCATTGGAAGTCCTAGCAATTGGACCATGGATTGACGTGTAATAACTTGTGTTTTTTGGGAAAGTCCCCTTTAAGAGCCCCTTTCTCGGGATTGGTGGGGATTCCATAGGTGGAACCCCATCAATTAACAAGTTATCACCTATCCTTTAGATAAGTGACTAGCTTACAGCCAAGGAGTCTGGATTCAAGGGCCATCCCATTTCAATGGAAGATGCAGGAGAGACACTTTGGCAAAAGCTCTGTTAGAAAGTTGTAGGGGCTCTGATGAGAGGAAAAGGGGGATTATGGTAGCAGAGAGGAGGCAAGAAGTGGCATGGCTCTGTTTAGATAATGAAGGAGTGGAAGGCATGGAAAGTGGCTGGAGGAGCCGCAGGGACAAGATGCAACATGGCACTGGTTCTTTAGAGAGGTTGAGGGACATTTGATGGTGTCAGTTTGTGTGGGTAAGAGAGGACAAAGGGAACTGAATATAAGCATGGAATAAATCGAAGAATGATGACAAACAACCTGGCAGGGATTCTGTGGAAGGGCAAATGGGAGACAATAGTAGGCGAAAATGGGCTTTGGTGGGACAATGGGCCGAACGGTCTCCGAATCAGAAAATAAAAAGCAAATGAAAAAATATTGTTTTCCCAGATAGGTTAAGAACTTGTGTGACACATGGACCTGATTTAGTGGCTACTTTGTATGTACCTCTATTATGATACTTCCTTAATTAGACATTTAGCTCAACACCAACTTAAGTGCCGAATAGGGCCATACCGGGTACAGATCTGTAATATGTCCATGTGTATAAAACCTAAATCTACTTGATCAATGTTATTCATAAGGACTTGTGGGTACTGATATCTTATGAATCCATGTTGTAAGGAGCCATAATACGGTGCCCTTAGCCTGCTAGACGTATCATTCTCCTAAGGGCTCCTTTGCATGCAAAATTACACAGGTATTTCTGTATCGAGTAGCACAGTCTCGTACGGACTCAGTGCTACTGGACTAGGTCCACACATGCAGGTTTACGGTGCACAAGATCCCTTAAGACACAACATGTCTATTTGATTGATAAAAATTCTATCATTCTGATCCTAAGTGTCCCTCCCCCCTGCTGCTGATTCTGATTCCACCTATCTTGGTTGACAGATCCTAAGTGTCCCTCCTCCCTGCTGCTGATTCTGCTCCCACCTATCCTGGTTGACAGATCCTAAGTGTCCCTCCTCCCTGCTGCTGATTGTGCGCCCATCTATGCTGCTTGACAGATCCTAAATGTCCCTTCTTCCTGCTGCCAATTCTGCTCCCACCTATCCTGGTTGACAGATCCTAAGTGTCTCTCCTCCCTGCTGTTGCTGATTCTGTACCCACCTATCCTGGTTGACAGATCCTAAGCGTCCCTCCTCCCTGCTGCTGCTGATTCTGCGCTCACTTATCCTGATTGACAGTTCCTAAGTGTCCCTCCTCCCTGCTGCTGCTGATTCTGCGCTCACTTATCCTGATAGACAGTTCCTAAGTGTCCCTCCTCCCTGCTGCTGCTTAATCTTTGTCCATCTATCCTTCCTTTGGATAACGTTCGTAGTTGGGAATAGCCCTTTAAGCAGTTCCCGCAGGACAGCGCTGCCTTTCATATATAATCCTCTCTGGCTTCCTTTACACGATCCATTTGGCCCTTGTTGCTTTTTCTCTTCAAACAAAACAGTAGTAAAGTTTTAATTTTATGCTTCTGGGAAGCGCATACGCGGCAGCAATACTTCAATATGGCAGATTTCAGTTCAGGTCCAGTGAAAATATTATTCTAGCTGTAAAATGCGCACACCAGTGAGCGGTAGTCAGCGGTGACTGGTATTGTTATTAGGCGTCTAACCTAGCACACACTTTATTTCATGTTCGTGCTCATATATTTATCTGTGGTTGCCCACCAGCGCTGCGTCCCGTGGCTTCTGGCTTGCCTCTGCTTTCGTACTGATTTATTACATCTGTGCAGGGAAGAGGCATCGGATCTGTTGTTCGCGCACAGAGGAACTGCAGCAGATACATGTGGATTTCATTACTAGAAATTAACATATAATCTCTATTTTTTTTATTAGTCACAACATCGATGGACGAGTCGGTAAAGCGATGGACTTCATGAAAACACGACTGCTGGACGCCTTGTCTGATCAAATCCGAAAAATTCAGAAAGTGAGTAACTTTTAGACTTTTAAAGGGGTATTCTGTCCCCAAAAATTATACCCTGGTCACTGGATAGTTGGTAAATGTCAGACTGTCCGAGATCCCCAAGTCTCTGATTGTAGGGACCCCAAAAAAATGCTTGACGTGAGGTAATAAACACAGTATTCCCTTAGAGTCTGTATAGAGAGGTAGCACATATGTTCCTCAATGGTGCAAATGGTGGGAAACCGGGGTTCCCCTGTTCTACTGATCATGGGGGAATATCCTAGTAATCAGGCCCCCACTAATCTAATGACTACTGAAGAGTGGGGCGTTCCCAGTAATCAGACCCCATTAATCTAATGATTTATGGATAGTGAGGCGTTTCCAGTAATCAGATCCCACTAATCTAATGATTAATGGACAATGGGGCGTTCCCAGTAATCAGACCCCACTAATCTAATGATTACTGGATAGTAGGGCGTTCCCAGTAATCAGACCTCACTAATCTAATGATTAATGGACAATGGGGCGTTCCCAGTAATCAGACCCAACTAATCTAATGACTACTGGATAGTAGGGCGTTCCCAGTAATCAGACCTCACTAATCTAATGATTAATGGACAATGGGGCGTTCCCAGTAATCAGACCCCACTAATCTAATGACTACTGGATAGTAGGGCGTTCCCAGTAATCAGACTCCACTAATCTAATGATTAATGGATAGTGGGGTGTTCCCAGTAATCAGACCCCACTATTCTAATGACTACTGGAGAGTGGGGCGTTTCCAGTAATCAGATCCCACTAATCTAATGATTAATGGACAATGGGGCGTTCCCAGTAATCAGACCCCACTATTCTAATGACTACTGGATAGTGGGGTGTTCCCAGTAATCAGACCCCACTAATCTAATAACTACTGGATAGTGGGGCATTCCCAGGAATCAGACCCCAGTGACCTAATGATTAATGGATAGTGGGGTGTTCCCAGTAATCAGACCCCACTATTCTAATGACTACTGGATAGTGGGGTGTTCCCAGTTAACAGACCCCACTAATCTAATAACTACTGGATAGTGGGGCATTCCCAGTAATCAGACCCCACTAATCTACTGACTACTGGATAGGGGGCCATTCCTAGTAATCAGACCTCTCTAATCTAATGACTACTGGAGAATGGGGTGTTCCCAGTAATCAGACCCCACTAATCTAATGACTACTGGATAGTGGGGTGTTCCCAGTAATCAGACCCCACTAATCTAATACAAAACCTACAAAAGACAAAAAATATATCACATACCCTGCCATCATTGTATATAAATGTAAAGCAAAGTTGCATAATAAATATAGGGTACTTAGTGAACTATTTTTGATCAAAAAAAGTATACAAGCCGTCCCACCAGCGACAAGGTGACCCTAATTGGGACGGTCCTACACTGTCTATATGAAAACCTTACTGTATATCAGAGTTGAAGTAATGTATATAAAAGGTTAGACAAATAGAACCGGGTCCCAACATCAGACCACCTAAGCCCGTGGTAAGCTACATATATACTGACCAGCTCAACAAGGGGGATGCCACACCCCTAATTTGCACAGAATACAAACAAGACAAAAAACCAAGCAATGTGAACTGAGGTCTAAGATGGTACACATGCAAGAAATAAGAGCATGTTTACACTAGCAAAAAGATACAAAACCTACAAAAGACAAAAAATATATCACATACCCTACCATCATTGTATATAAATGTAAAGCAAAGTTGCATATGAAATATAGGGTACTTAGTGAACTATTTTTGATCAAAAAAAGTATACAAGCCATCCCACCAGCGACAAGGTGACCCTAATTGGGACGGCTTGTATACTTTTTTTGATCAAAAATAGTTCACTAAGTACCCTATATTTCATATGCAACCTTGTTTTACATTTATATACAATGATGGTAGGGTATGTGATATATTTTTTGTCTTTTGTAGGTTTTGTATCTTTTTGCTAGTGTGAACATCTTCTTATTTCTTGCATGTGTACCATCTTAGACCTCAGTTCACATTGCTTGGTTTTTCCCACTAATCTAATGACTACTGGAGAGTTCCCAGTAATCAGACCGCTCTAATCTAATGATTCCTGGATATTGGGGTGTTCCCAGTATTCAGACCCCACTAATCTAATGACTACTGGAGGGTTCCCAGTAATCAGACCGCTCTAATCTAATGATTACTGGATAGTGGGGTGTTCCCAGTAATCAGACCCCACTAATCTAATGACTATTAGATAGTGAGGCGATCCCAGTAATCACACCCCACTAATCTAATATCTACTGGATTGTGGGGTGTTCCCAGTAATCAGACCCCTCTAATCTAATGACTACTGGAGAGTGGGGTGTTCCCAGTAATCAGACCCCACTAATCTAATGACTATTAGATAGTGAGGCGATCCCAGTAATCACACCCCACTAATCTAATATCTACTGGATTGTGGGGTGTTCCCAGTAATCAGACCCCTCTAATCTAATGACTACTGGAGAGTGGGGTGTTCCCAGTAATCAGACCCTTCTAATCTAATGACTACTGGAGAGTGGGGCATTCCCAGTAATCAGACCCCACTAATCTAATAACTACTGGAGAGTGGGGTGTTCCCAGTAATCAGACCCCTCTAATATAATGACTACTGGAGAGTGAGGTGTTCCCAGTAATCAGACCCCTCTAATATAATGACTACTGGAGAGTGGGGTGTTCCCAGTAATCAGACCCCTCTAATCTAATGACTACTGGAGAGTGAGGTGTTCCCAGTAATCAGACCCCTCTAATCTAATGACTACTGGAGAGTGGGGTGTTCCCAGTAATCAGACCCCTCTAATCTAATGACTACTGGAGAGTGAGGTGTTCCCAGTAATCAGACCCCTCTAATCTAATGACTACTGGAGAGTGGGGCATTCCCAGTAATCAGACCCCACTAATCTAATGACTACTGGAGAGTGGGGTGTTCCCAGTAATCAGACCCCTCTAATCTAATGACTACTGGAGAGTGGGGCATTCCCAGTAATCAGACCCCTCTAATCTAATGGCTACTGGAGAGTGGGGTGTTCCCAGTAATCAGACCCCTCTAATATAATGACTACTGGAGAGTGGGGCGTTCCCAGTAATCAGACCCCTCTAATCTAATGACTACTGGAGAGTGGGGTGTTCCCAGTAATCAGACCCCTCTAATATAATGACTACTGGAGAGTGGGGTGTTCCCAGTAATCAGACCCCACTAATCTAATAACTACTGGAGAGTGGGGTGTTCCCAGTAATCAGACCCCTCTAATATAATGATTACTGGAGAGTGGGGCATTCCCAGTAATCAGACCCCACTAATCTAATAACTACTGGAGAGTGGGGTGTTCCCAGTAATCAGACCCCACTAATCTAATACAAAACCTACAAAAGACAAAAAATATATCACATACCCTGCCATCATTGTATATAAATGTAAAGCAAAGTTGCATAATAAATATAGGGTACTTAGTGAACTATTTTTGATCAAAAAAAGTATACAAGCCGTCCCACCAGCGACAAGGTGACCCTAATTGGGACGGTCCTACACTGTCTATATTAAAACCTTACTGTATATCAGAGTTGAAGTAATGTATATAAAAGGTTAGACAAATAGAACCGGGTCCCAACATCAGACCACCTAAGCCCGTGGTAAGCTACATATATACTGACCAGCTCAACAAGGGGGATGCCACACCCCTAATTTGCACAGAATGCAAACAAGACAAAAAACCAAGCAATGTGAACTGAGGTCTAAGATGGTACACATGCAAGAAATAAGAGCATGTTCACACTAGCAAAAAGATACAAAACCTACAAAAGACAAAAAATATATCACATACCCTACCATCATTGTATATAAATGTAAAGCAAAGTTGCATATGAAATATAGGGTACTTAGTGAACTATTTTTGATCAAAAAAAGTATACAAGCCATCCCACCAGCGACAAGGTGACCCTAATTGGGACGGCTTGTATACTTTTTTTGATCAAAAATAGTTCACTAAGTACCCTATATTTCATATGCAACTTTGCTTTACATTTATATACAATGATGGTAGGGTATGTGATATATTTTTTGTCTTTTGTAGGTTTTGTATCTTTTTGCTAGTGTGAACATCTTCTTATTTCTTGCATGTGTACCATCTTAGACCTCAGTTCACATTGCTTGGTTTTTCCCACTAATCTAATGACTACTGGAGAGTTCCCAGTAATCAGACCGCTCTAATCTAATGATTCCTGGATATTGGGGTGTTCCCAGTATTCAGACCCCACTAATCTAATGACTACTGGAGGGTTCCCAGTAATCAGACCGCTCTAATCTAATGATTACTGGATAGTGGGGTGTTCCCAGTAATCAGACCCCACTAATCTAATGACTATTAGATAGTGAGGCGATCCCAGTAATCACACCCCACTAATCTAATATCTACTGGATTGTGGGGTGTTCCCAGTAATCAGACCCCTCTAATCTAATGACTACTGGAGAGTGGGGTGTTCCCAGTAATCAGACCTCACTAATCTAATGACTACTGGAGGGTTCCCAGTAATCAGACCCCTCTAATCTAATGACTACTGGAGAGTGGGGTGTTCCCAGTAATCAGACCCCACTAATCTAATGACTATTAGATAGTGAGGCGATCCCAGTAATCACACCCCACTAATCTAATATCTACTGAATTGTGGGGTGTTCCCAGTAATCAGACCCCTCTAATCTAATGACTACTGGAGAGTGAGGTGTTCCCAGTAATCAGACCCCTCTAATATAATGACTACTGGAGAGTGAGGTGTTCCCAGTAATCAGACCCCTCTAATATAATGACTACTGGAGAGTGGGGCATTCCCAGTAATCAGACCCCTCTAATATAATGACTACTGGAGAGTGGGGTGTTCCCAGTAATCAGACCCCTCTAATCTAATGACTACTGGAGAGTGAGGTGTTCCCAGTAATCAGACCCCTCTAATCTAATGACTACTGGAGAGTGGGGTGTTCCCAGTAATCAGACCCCTCTAATCTAATGACTACTGGAGAGTGAGGTGTTCCCAGTAATCAGACCCCTCTAATCTAATGACTACTGGAGAGTGGGGCATTCCCAGTAATCAGACCCCACTAATCTAATGACTACTGGAGAGTGGGGTGTTCCCAGTAATCAGACCCCTCTAATCTAATGACTACTGGAGAGTGGGGCATTCCCAGTAATCAGACCCCTCTAATCTAATGACTACTGGAGAGTGGGGTGTTCCCAGTAATCAGACCCCTCTAATATAATGACTACTGGAGAGTGGGGCGTTCCCAGTAATCAGACCCCTCTAATCTAATGACTACTGGAGAGTGGGGCATTCCCAGTAATCAGACCCCTCTAATCTAATGACTACTGGAGAGTGGGGCATTCCCAGTAATCAGACCCCACTAATCTAATAACTACAGGAGAGTGGGGTGTTCCCAGTAATCAGACCCCTCTAATATAATGATTACTGGAGAGTGGGGCATTCCCAGTAATCAGACCCCACTAATCTAATAACTACTGGAGAGTGGGGTGTTCCCAGTAATCAGACCCCTCTAATATAATGACTACTGGAGAGTGGGGTGTTCCCAGTAATCAGACCCCTCTAATATAATGACTACTGGAGAGTGGGGTGTTCCCAGTAATCAGACCCCACTAACCTAATGACTACTGGAGAGTGGGGTGTTCCCAGTAATCAGACCCCACTAATCTAATGACTACTGGAGAGTGGGGTGTTCCCAGTAATCAGACCCCACTAATCTAATGACTACTGGAGAGTGAGGTGTTCCCAGTAATCAGACCCCACTAATCTAATGACTACTGGAGAGTGGGGCGTTCCAATTTCCCAGTAATAAGACCCTACTAATCTAATGACTACTGAAGAGTGGGGCGTTCCCAGTAACCAGACCCCCACCATTCTAATAACGATCACCCATCTATTGGATAGTTGAGAAATGTTAGAATGGTACGAGTTCAATTATTGGGACCCCCACTGATTAATAAAATGAAGGAGGTGCTGCACTTGATGGACATGGAAAGCTTCGGAGAATTATTTTCAACATTTAAATTCTTGTATTTTGGGCAAAAATACATTTTGCTAATAAGGTTCATTAAAACATATAACATCATTTGGTTTGTACAGGCTCTTTGAGCGCCTTTCAATTGATTTATGGCCACAGCAAAGTTGAGCTGCACTTTCATGCGGTCTGTAGTAATAAATCATCACTCAGAAAAAGACTGATAGAAGAGTTACAAACTCCTTGTCAGAATAAGCTCACTGATGGATTAATTATTAACTCATTCTGATCTAAGCAATATGCAAAAAAATTGTGATTTTTTTTTTATGAAACCCAACTGCAAAAATGATTTACCCCATAATTTATGCACTCAGGTAAGAAAAATAGGTTCCTGAAGGTGTCCTTGTCTCCCATAGAGTTTGTATAGTGCACCAATATCTGGGGGGATCGAACTCAGTAATCAGACCACTTCCAATTTAATATTTATGACCTATCCAGGACACTTAGGGGTGTAACTATTGTGGATGCAGACGCTGTAGTTGCACCCGGGGCCTGAATCCTAGGTGTCTTTGGCTCATATGAAAAGAACAATACTTTTAAAGACCTGTGATGTTTAGGGGCTATGTTGGAGATTTTGCATTGGGGCTCAGAAGCATCAAGTTACACCCCTGAGGACACTCATTGATGCCAACCAATACTAACATTGGTGGACTATACAAGCTCCATGCAGACCATAGTCCCAAATATGAAACCATGCTTATAATAAACAATCCCGAAAACATGCTAATAGGGAAAGTGGTGTCCATTGGGAGTGGCCACCGTGTTAGCAATATGAGATATATTTAAAAGAGGCCATTCAGCATTTCTGATTAGTCTTTTTTTTTTTTTAGAAAATATTGGTGGTCTCCATTAAATACTCAAGCATCTTTTCTTACACCTCTCTTATTTATCTTTCGTTATTCTTCCTGAAAAAGTATTAATAAATTGACAACTGGGTAGTACCATCCCGTAAAGGGGCATGTGCTACACAGAGAGACACTGGAAGCACTAATTAGATGGTGTATTGTGTGCTGTATATACAGGTGGTGAATATGCACAGTCCGGGGAAGAAGGTATGGCTCGGAGGAGTGGGTGCGCCATGGTCTAGAGGAACAAACAACTTATCCGATACATATGCAGCAGGGTTCCTGTAAGTAAAATAACACTGTCTTCTTATAGTCTGTAAAAGCAGCTTTCTTTTGTCACTTACATATCTTGGGGATTGAACTAGTGAATTTTATCACTAAATGGGTGCATAGCTGGAATCTAAAAAGTATAAAAAAAAAAAAAGTTTTTGAGGAGTTTTTTGGAAAGGGACTCTTTCTAAAATCCTACTTTAAGGGGTTATGCAGGCTTGGTGTTCAAATCTGCAGTCACCCTATGTGTGTGCTCTGTCAGGATTCTCCGTGCCGGCGCCAGGTAAGCTCGTGACTGCAAGGTCACTTACTGACTAGACGTGCAAGACTTTGCTCAGAGAGGCCGGACACGTCTAGTTGGAATGTAGCTGTAAGTATGCAAATTGCACAAATGCAGTCACATGACCGCCCAGCACTGGAGAATCCTGACAGTGTGCGCAGTTATTCAGAAGTCTGAAGTCACATAGAGTGACTGCAAACTTGAGCCCCAAGCCTGGACAACCCCTTTAAAACTCTTGGAAATGGTAAACCCACTTTGCTGTTTAAGAGTTATTTTTTAGCTTCTTTTTTTTCATGAAGAGGTTTTGAAAAACACATGATGGAAAATAGAAAGTGCATGTTGCTACTTTGAAATTAATCCTGAATGAAATTTCTCCACACTGGTTACTTTCCAATCTACAAAGAACCCTTCAAGAAAAAAACTTTTTCAAAACTATTCAAAACTGCTACAGGAACAGAAAAACTCCACCAAAAGCTGCCCAAAAAAGGAGTGATTTCTGCTTGAAAAACGAATGGTCTTTGAACTTCTCAAAAAATTCTGTGTGCACATAGCCTTACTGGTGAGCTAGTCAGAAAAGGAAAGTATTACCCATAGGCATGGCATGCTCGTGCCTATGGGTGACCCTAGTGGAAGTGAAGACTGATGAAGGACAAATCAAAATACATGACTGTAGTCCTACACATCGTACATGATTGTAGTCATGGCCTCTATAATGGCAGAGTTTATTACACCAGACAGTCTGTGCCTACAAGGTCCTAAGACGATGATCTGATAGTAAAGAGAGACATATAAATGTGGGTGATCGATACTGAACAATTCACAGACAAAGGCCCATATGTTATTTATGACCATCCAGTTTACTAAATTGGAAGTGAAGAGGGTCCTACCGGAAGTCTGTCACCACATAAACCTGGAACCGGCCTAGGCATAAAAAAGTGCATGTAGGTTGGGGGATTGCTCCCCTTAAAGGGGTTTTCCAGTTTCCTGTTCTCTGGCAACTGTGCTTTACCACCCTCTCCAGGTCCAGCGCTGAGTCTCCACCGCTGCTCTCAAGGCCTGTTATTGTCTGCAGTGCTGACATCACATCGACAGCACTGCTGCCAATCAATGAGCTCGGCAGCTCTGAGCGGCTTGTGCTGTCAATTCGCTGAGCTCAGTGATCGGCTGCAGCACTGTCATCAGTGCTGCACTTAATAATAGACATCAGGAGCAGCAGTGGAGACTCAGCGCTGGACCCCGGGAGGGTGCATAAAGCACACTACAACTGGGGTACAAAGGTTTTCCGAAACCACTTAAAGGATGGGGGGGTTCTACATGAGCCCTACATTTTTCGCTGTTGACTTCAGCTTTTCCCCCACATGACTCCATGTTTGATTTTCACCTCTTCACCTCTTTGAGCTAAGGCGCACACACAGCGCAATAGTTTGGCAGACACCCCCGTGTAACATCTGTGCGGTATCACAGATCGCGCTCTACTCTTGTTGGGATACAGGCCATGTTACACGCAGGAAATCTCTCCCTTTTGTGCGAGCGCCATTGTAGCACACATGCAAAAGCAATTTGGACACAGATTGCAATTACAGCACCTCTGTTCACACAAGTTACCCGGTGTCAGCCCTCGCTAATCACATCCTTTGAGTTTGTTAGCTCTTCGACAAGTCTAAAAAAAAAAACCAAAAAACAACGTTTAACCCTTTCCAGAGCATATAAACGCTGACGGCATCTGCATACCGTTCTATAAATAATACTCCGCATCTGGAGCGTTTTATAGCAACGCAGCTGTTTATGGCTTCTCTAGTCCCGCATTTATATCATTAGACTTGGTATTTATTAATGAGCCCGCGTACATAAAATAGAAAGACAGATATCAAAGGTATCAGGAGAGCCCTTTTCTTTATGATCTTCACAAGTTCGGGCAGAAGGGAAGGGCAAGCGGCTGCCAGATTTGTACACGTTGCCTCTAACTAAGCAATAAAGCCTGAATCTTGGCATCGGGGACGCAGTAAATGAACAAACTGAGAAAAGGATTAGAGAGCCGTCGTTAAAACACACTTCATGGTGACTACTTGATGTGAGCCCCGAGGCCGCGACAATTATTTTTGTGTAGATTTCTTCGCTGATCAGAAGCTCTTTAAGATTTTATTAGTAGAAAATTATACCTAACACCTCGGATAACTGGTTTCTGCCTCTAAATTGATTCCACGGGAGGTCGTTTAAAGGGGCTTGTATTAGTCTTAAACGGGCTTGCAGCCTTCTCTGTACTATCTTATTTATCAGAGGATCGGGAGTTAACCCTCCAATGTGTTTGCCTAAAAATCAACCAGGTCATACTGTGTCATTTTATAAAATGACATTACAGTATGGCTTCATACAACCTCAGTGCACTCACAGCTGTATGGGGCCATACTGTACAGCCATTTATTTGCCAATTTCCTGCAGATATACAGATACCAGTATCTACAGCTCCATAGTATATGGAATATATGAAAATTATTTCACACAAAACCGCAAAAATTGGCTGGATAAAAGTGTTGGCACCTTTCCAAAATTGTGGGTAAACAACTTTGTTTCAACCTGTGGCAAGTAACAGGTGTAGGCAATATGAAAATCATACCTGAAAGCAGATAAAAAGGGGAGAAGTTGCCTCAATCTTTGCATTGTGTGTCTGTGTGTGCCACACTAAGCATGGAGAACAGAAAGAGGAGAAGACAACTGTCTGAGGACTTGAGAACCAAAATTGTTGAAAAGTATCAACAATCTCAAGGTTACAAGTTTATCTCCAAAGATATTGATGTTCCTTTGTTCACGGTGCGCAACATAATCAAGAAGTTTACAACCCATGGCGCTGTAGCTAATCTCCCAGGACATGGACAGCAGAGAAATATTGATAAAAGGTTGCAACGAAGAATAATTCGGATGGTGTAAAAGCTGCTCTAATCAAGCGCCAAATAAATTTTAGCTGTCCTGCAGGCTCAGCGTGCATCAGTATCAGCACAAACTGTCCGTCAACATTTCAATAAAATGAAAAGCTATGGCAGGAGGATCCCCACTGCTGACACAGAGACATAAATATGCTAGACTTCAGTTTACCAAAATGCACGTGAGTAAGCCGAAATCCTTCTGAGAAAGTGTCTTGTGGACAGATGAGACCAAGATAGAGCTTTTTGGTAAAGCACATCATTCTACTGTTTATTGAAAAGGGAATGAGGCCTACAAAGAAAAGAACACAGTACCTACAGTCAAATATGGTGGAGGTTCAAAGATGTTGTTTTGCTTCCCCTGGCACTGGGTGTCTTGACTGTGTGCAAGGCATCATGAAATCTGAAGATTACCAACGGATTTTGGGTCACAATGTAGTGCCCAGTGTCGGAAAGCTGGGTTTGCGTACTAGGTTATGGGTCTTTCAGCAGGACAATGACCCCAAACATACAGTGGGTACGGAAAGTATTCAGACCCCTTTAAATTTTTCACTCTTTGTTTCATTGCAGCCATATGGTAAGTTCTAAAAAGTTTATTTTTTTTTTTCATTAGAGTACACTCTGCACCCCATCTTGACAGAATTTTTTTTTGCCAATTTATTAGAAAAGAAAAACAGAAATATCACATGGTCTTAAGTATTCAGACCCTTTGCTCAGACACTCATATTTAAGTCACATCCTGTCCATTCCCTTGTAATCCTCCTTGAGATGGTTCTACTCCTTCATTGGAGTCCAGCTGTGTTTAATTAAACTGAATAAGACCTCACAGCTCACTGTGCATGTCAGACCAAATGAGAATCATGAGGTCAAAGAAACTGCCCAAGCAGCTCAGAGACAGAATTGTGGCAAGACACAGATCTGGCCAAGGTTACAGAAGAATTTCTGCATTAATCAAGGTTCCTAAGAGCACAGTGGCCTCCATAATCCTTAAATTGAAGAAGTTTGGGACCACCAGAAGTCTTGCTAGACCTGGCCGTCCTGCCAAACTGAGCAGTCGTGGGAGAAGAGCCTTGGTGAGAGAGGTAAAGAAGAACCCCAAGATCACTGTGGCTGAGCTCCAGAGATGCAGTAGGGAAATGGGAGAAAGTTCCACAAAGTCAACTATCACTGAAGCCCTCCCCACCAGTTGGGCCTTTATGGCAGAGTGGCCGGATGGAAGCCTCTCCTCAGTGCAAGACATGAAAGCCTGCATAGAGTTTGCTCAAAAACACATAAAGGACTCCCAGACTATGAGAAATAAGATTCTCTGGTCTGATGAGACGAAGATAGAACTTTTTGGTGATAATTCTAAGCGGTATGTGTGGAGAAAACCAGGCACTGCTCATCAGCTGCCCATTACAATCCAAACAGTGAAACATGGTGGTGGCAGCATCATGCTATGGGGGTGGTGTTTTTCAGCTGCAGGGACAGGACAACTGGTTGCAATTGAAGGAAACATGAATGCGGCCAAGTACAGAGATATCCTGGATGAAAACCTCTTCCAGAGTGCTCTGGACCTCAGAATTGGCCGAAGGTTCACCTTCCAACAAGACAATGACCCTAAGCACAGAACTAAAATAACAAAGGAGTGGCTTCAGAACAACTCTGTGACCATTCTTCACTGGCCCAGCCAGAGCCCTGACCTAAACCTAATTGAGCATCTCTGGAGAGACCTGAAAATGGCTGTCCATCAACGTTCACCATCCAACCTGACAGAACTGGGAAGATCTGCAAGGAAGAATGGCAGAGGATCCCCAAATGCAGGTGTGAAAAACTTGTTGCATCATTCCCAAGAAGACTCATGGCTGTACTAGCTCAATAGGGTGCTTCTACTCAATACTGAGCAAAGGGTCTGAATACTTATGACCATGTGATATTTCAGTTTTTTTCAGTGAAGATGGGGTGCAGAATGTACTTTAATGAGAAAAAAATTAACTTTTTAGAATTTACCAAATGGCTGCAATGAAACAAAGAGTGAAAAATTTAAAGGGGTCTGAATACTTTCTGTACCCACTGTACTTCAATAGGCCCCCAGAAATGGATGGAAACATAGCACTGGAGAGTTCTGAAGTGGCATCAATGAGTCTGGATCTAAATCCCATTGATCACCTGTTGAGAGATCTTAAAATTGCTGTTGGGAGAAGTCGCCTTCAAATATGAGAGACCTGGAGCAGTTTGCAAAAGAAGAGTCGTCCAAAATTCCAGATGAGAGGTATAAGAAGCTTGTTGATGGTTATAGGAAGTGACTGATTGCAATTATTTATTCCAAAGGGTGTGCGATCAAATATAAAGTTGAGGGTGCCAACAATTTTGTCTGGCCCATATTTGGAGTTTTGTGTGAAATTATGTCCAATCTACCACCATATGGTCCAGTCTAATGATCGTCACTGGTCAGTGCCTCCTCTACTTCTGCAATCGCCTTGGTTGATGTGGATGACGCATCCTATGTTATCCATCCAGCACCACCAATCTGACCTCTGCGCAGTTGAAGCACAAACCTGCGCAGGCGTGCTACACTCTTCCCTGCTGTGGACAAAGCAAAGTACTGTAATGCGCCAGCTTTACTCCCGGGTCACAGTCTCTCACTGTCCTCCCCTGGCACATGCACATTACAGTACTTTGCTCTCTCCTCAGCAGGGAAGAGAGTAGCACGCCTGCGCAGGTCTGTGCTTCAACTGCGCAAGAGCGATATTGGCGGCGTTGCATGGATGACGTAGAACGTGTTATTCACATCCATCAATGAAGGCAGGAGGATAGTGATTGCGGGGAAAGCGAAGGCGGCCAGCGATGACCATCGGACCAGACCGTGGTGAATGGTGGAATTATAAAAGGTATTTTTTTGAGATTCAGATAGAGTCGGGTTGCTGGACTGCGATAAAAGAGGCGTAAAAAGTGGTGGCTTTAGTTTATATCTGGAAAACCTGGTGACAGGTCCCATTAAAGCTAGGAGATCATACAGAGGTGCACTCTGGTGGTCACATACTGGCATACTTGTAAAGCCATTGGCACCACAGATAAGAATCAGTAAGCAGGCAGTATCTTTTGTTATGTATGCGTGTGGGGATACTTTGTGTTCCTTTCCACTGAGTTTTGTTTTTCTGTTTCTCTTGATTTAGGTGGTTAAATACATTAGGAATGTCGGCCAATCAAGGAGTCGATGTTGTGATCCGTCATTCATTCTTTGATCATGGATACAACCATCTGGTGGATCAAAACTTTAACCCACTGCCGGTAAGGTTATAATAATAGTAATGATGAAATGTTGATTTGATTACATGAATCTCTTTAGATAATAAGGTCATACAATTGTATCCTGTCCAGGAAAACTTGTAGCTTTTGATGCTATGGGCATAATGAAAATTATTATCAGACCGTTTTCAGTACTTGTACTTTGGATCTATCGTATTACAGTCAAATCTGTGGGTGGATTTTGCCAGTGGCGGTGAGATATTTACACGCTGATACCTTGTAGTCTGATTTTTACATTGCACACAATGGTACTTCTATATGTGCAATGGTTAAAGGGGTTGTCCCTTGGCAGCAAACTGTTCTCCATAGGTTGCGGAAGCTTTAAAGAAAACCAAAATGAGTATTAATTACCCTCTCTGGGTCCAGTGCTGCCCCGGTCTCTGTGGTTTGGTTGCAGTGCTGAAGTCATTGCCCACAGGCTGGGCATCATAGATGATCATTATTTTTGCAAAAGTATTGCAGTGAATAGTAGAAATGATCAAATGTCTTAAGGGGGACTCAAAAATAAAGTAAAAAATTATTCAAAATGTTTTTGAAAACACAAAAAAAAATTGTAAAAGCTTGAATCCTCCTCTCTTCCCAAATCTAAAATGAGAAAATAGAAAAAAAATGTAAAATATAACATAAAAATAAAATATAAAATATAAGATTAATTAACATAAATGCCCAAACTGTCTAACATAAACCCTATGTTTATGCCTAACATAAACCCTAACTGTGTTGATGGGATGACTGCAGAAAAGGCATCTTTACAGAAATGGAATTTTGAGCTTATTATTAGGCTGAGTGGTCAGTGTGGAAACTGTAGAATTTAAGTTTCTTTTAATATAGATAATGATATGGAAAATAAAAAATAATAACCAAAAATTCATATAAAAAAGTTTAACATAAAAAATCTTGCTTAAATAATAGGTAATTTTCTGATGTCAGTTTACCTTTAAATGGTAACATTTTGGGTGTCAGTAGCCGCCACTGGAGCTAACTAATACGCATACTGCATATTATATTTATAAACTTAAAGTGTTGTACAAAGCCAGAAAAAGCGTCATTGTTTTACAAATGTAAGCAGCATGATAAAATACTATACTACAGTGGGAGATACCCACTAAAGGCATAGATGAAGTAGCATAACAAAATAGGATGCTACTGTGGGTAATGCCTACAAATATGTCAGAATGGAAAATTAGGATGCTAGAGTAGGTAATAATCACTTAAATTATATATGAAATAGCATAGCAAAATAGGATGCTACAGTAGGTAATGCCCACTAGAGGTATAGTTGAAGCATTGAAGCAGAATGGTAATATCGGATGCCACTGTGAGTAATGATCATTTCAATTATATATGGAGCACCATAGCAAAATAGGATAATACAGTGGGTTATGCCCACTACAGGTATAGATGAAGCACATTGGTATAATACAATGCTATAGTGGGTAATTCCAACTCAAGGTATAGATGAAGCACATTGGTATAATAGAATGCTATAGTGGGTAATTCCAACTCAAGGTATAGATGAAGCAGCATTGCAAAATAAGATGTTATAATGGGGAATGCCCACCAAAGTTATAGATTAAACAGAATGGCAATCTAGATTGCTGCAGTGGATAATGCCCAATAAAGGTATAGATGAAGCTTCTTCCCCAAATAGGATGCTACAGTGCCCAAAAGAAATAGAATTGTAAGAAATGCCATTACCAAGAACAATACAAATATTGAATGACAAGAAAACTGAACAATAACAACACAAACAAATCGTATTATTGACAATACCAATATCGGCCGATAACAATACCGAACAATATCCCTATGTCAGTTCTAGAGCATGGTCAGCAAAGAAAGCATACCACCAAAAGTGAAAAGAATTGGTTTGATACCCAGAATAAAATGAACAGTACAAAATTGATAAAAGAAATTAACAAATTAACACAATCATTACAATATTACCACAACTAGACATTAATTCCTTAAGCTTACAGTCATTTCCAAAATGTCATAGTTACTAGAAAGAAACCCTTCACACACTCAGGTCTCTATCTCCCAGGAATCTTCCTTGGTGCTTCCTTATTATGCCACCTTGGTGTGACCCTTATATCAATGTCCTCTTATTGATATGACATCCTTTCTGGTAAGGTCATCTTTCTTGTTCCTACCTTGGATGCCTTTCCTCAGGGATGACTTCCTGAATGCTATTCTCTCCTCTAAGGATCCCCTTTCTGAATGCCAACTTTCCTCCAGGGATACTTCCTTAATGCCAACAAGCAGGGCCGGCGTCAGCACCCGGCGTACGCGGGCAAGTGCCGGGGCCCTGGAAAATCAGAGGGGCCCAGCCGCCCACTCACTGTCGGGGCCCGGGCCCACACACCCACCCGCCCACTCACTGTCGGGGCCGGGCCCACACACTGTCGGGGCCGGGCCCACACACTTTCGGGGCCGGGCCCACACACCCACCCGCCCACTCACTGTCGGGGCCGGGCCCACACACCCACCCGCCCACACACTGTCGGGGCCGGGCCCACACACCCACCCGCCCACACACTGTCGGGGCCGGGCCCACACACCCACCCGCCCACACACTGTCGGGGCCGGGCCCACACACCCACCCGCCCACTCACTGTCGGGGCCGGGCCCACACACCCACCCGCCCACTCACTGTCGGGGCCGGGCCCACACACCCACCCGCCCACTCACTATCGGGGCCGGGCCCACACACCCACCCACCCACTCACTGTCGGGGCCCTGGCCGCTTCCTCGGCACCTGTTCAGGGACGCAGGCGCTGCTTGATTGCCGGCACTCCCCCCAGACATGGCCGCGCGCTGTGCGGCTGTGTCTGCTAGTAATGACACGGCAGGGTCGACGGCACTGCACCTTTAATTGTGCTTGTGTGTCGCCACTGCCGCGTCATTACTAGCAGACACAACCGCACAGCGCGCGGCCATGTCTGGGGGAGTGCTGGCAATCAAACACCGTCGGAGCGGAGGTCCTGCACAGATGGGCGGGAGGGGCCCGGACCCGACCGCAAGTGGGCCCCTCTGATGTTCCAGGGCCATGAAGTCTGTGACACGCCGGGGGCCCTGCACTGCCCCATACCCGAGGAGCTGCTGGACAGGACACTGGACCGGGGACAGGTGAGTGAGGCTTCCCCAATCCCCATATTAAAAATATTAGTAATGGGTCTGTGTGAGTGCATGTATGTGAATGTCAGTGTATATGACTGTGTATATATATTTGTCTGTTTTATCTATGTGTATGTCTGTATGTGTACATATGTCTGCGTACCGTGTGTGCGCGCACATATGTCTGCGTACCGTGTGTGCGTGCATATGTCTGCGTACCGTGTGTGCGCGCGCGCATATGTCTGCGTACCGTGTGTGCGCACGCATATGTCTGCGTACCGTGTGTGCGTGCATATGTCTGCGTACCGTGTGTGCGTGCATATGTCTGCGTACCGTGTGTGCGCACGCATATGTCTGCGTACCGTGTGTGCGCACGCATATGTCTGCGTACCGTGTGTGCACGCGCATATGTCTGCGTATGTGAAGGATGAGGGGGCAGGCTGGGCCATGTGTAATAAATAAATAAATATATATATATATATTTATATATTTATTTCTCCGCCGTATCTGTGCATCATGAATCGTGTATGTGTTAAAAGGGCCACTGAGACTCTTTCTCCCGGGGCCCAGAAAAACCTGGAGCCGGCCCTGCCAACAAGACTTCCCTTTTCTGAACCATTCTTTAGTCTTTTATACCCCTTTTAATTCTCCAGCTATGCACTGTGGGGACACTGCCTATTGATTAAGACTGGGATCGTTCACCCCAGTTTTAATGAACGGGTAGAGGGCAATGCACCTAATTCATTAAGAGGTGCACGTTCTTTACTTTGCAAGAAATAACTTTTCACAAATATACCAGGCTGCTGTAGCCACTCCATGTCTGTAGCTAGCTAAGACTGGTGTGTAAACGCCAAATGTCACAATATTTTTGCACAACTTCTGAGTTACAAAAATATATTGTGACTTATTAATGTGTTTTATGCCTTAATTCTGGCTTAAACACCTTAATGAATCGATCTCATTGTCTTACCTTATAATCAAAGAACTGTTATGATCAATCTATATTCTCTTTACCTACAATATGCTTACAAAGGATCATATCTTCCCCTAATTAGCATTATGCATGACATCTTGCTTATTCTTCATTTGCACATTGTATTTAATGGGCCCCAACAGAGACGTTGGGGCCCATTGGTATCACTCCTATTGGTTGTCCTACAGTTAGAAAATACTTGTGTGTTCTCTGGAGCCTTTGTCTCACATGTACGTCCCGATTAGCATTTCTGAAGGCTTTGATATTCAGAATTAGAGAAACTGTAAAAAACTCCATGTTATACATTCCGTAATATACAAACATTTATACAGATATTTCATGTAGTTTATACCGTATATCTTATAAAATGACATAACTGGATGTTACTGTGGGTAATGCCTACTAAAGTTATAAAACAAGTAGCATCAAAAACCTACAGTGGGTAATGCCCAATAAAGATATAAATGAAGCAGAATGACATAACAGGAGGTTACTGTGGGTAAAGCCCACTAAAGTTGTAGATGAAGTAGCATAAAAAATATGAAGCTACATCAGTGTTGCTCATTAAAGGTATAAATGAAGAATGGGGTAGTAGAATGCTACAGTGGGTAATGTCTAATAATGGTACAGATGAAACAGAATGTCAAAATAGGATGCCAAAGTGGAAAATGCCCACTAAAAGGTACAAATGAAGCAGCATGGAAAATTAGAATGCTACATTAATGTAACAGGACGGGTGCTGGAACCACTGTGCTGTGGTGCAAGGAGAGCCCATAGGGGCATAACTAGGGACCTCACCAAATCCGACAAGGCAGGCTGGCACGGCTGGTAGATGGGCAGGTGGACTCGGCTGGTAGACAGTCAGGCAGGACGGTTGATAGACAGGCTGGCGAGCACGGCAGATTGACAGGCAAGTAAATGGAGATGCAATGGGACCTGAGAACTAACAAGAGTGTTAAACAACAAACTTACAACGTTGCACAGGCACCTCCATGTTGGAGGAGGTGCCTTAAATAGACAGTGTCCTCCAGCCATTGGCCGAGGACACTTTAGTACAGCGTGCGGCCCCTTTAAAAGGTGGGGAGTGTGCGCTCTAAGCACAGTGCCTGGGGATCTGCGTGTTGTGCGCATACCCAGGGCAGCATCAGCGTGGAAGGAGGACGCAGGAGCGGGACCGGGGCCAAGGGCCGCGGCGGTGAGGGGGTCAGCATCTCTGCTGGGGGAGTGAGGCAGGCGGTAGAGACAACGGCGCTACAATTAGTAATGCCCACTAAAGGTATAGCTAAAGCAGAATGAAAAAATAGGATGGTACAGGGGGTAATGCCCACTAAAGGTATAGCTAAAGCAGAATGAAAAAATAGGATGGTACAGGGGGTAATGCCCACTAAAGGTATAGCTAAAGCAGAATGAAAAAATAGGATGGTACAGGGGGTAATGCCCACTAAAGGTATAGCTAAAGCAGAATGAAAAAATAGGATGGTACAGGGGGTAATGCCCACTAAAGCTATAGATGCAGCAGAATGACAAAATAGGACTGTAGAGGGGGTAATGACAAATGAAGATATAGATTAAGCAGTGTTCAAAAATGGGATGCTACAGTAATTTCTCAACCTGTATTACTTTTTCTTTACATTTGAGGCATTTGGTTTAGTACAGTGTTTCCCAAACTCCAGTCCTCACGGCCCCCCACACGTCATGTTTTCAGGATTTCCTTAGTATTGCCCAGGTAATAGAATTATTATTAAGGCATCAGAAACTGACACAGGTTCTCTCACCTGTGCAATACTAAGGAGATCCTGAAAACATGATGCATTGGGGTCCGTGAGGACGGGGTTTGGGAAACACTGGTTTAGTAGATGATTTGGGGGACAATGAAGTGTATGGCACTACAATCATAGATCACATCCAACCTATAGTCAGAAGGGGAAGCTTGCACAGTATTGAGTTTCTTCAGAAGACACTTGATGACATTTGCGCTTCCTTCAGATCAAGTGTATTAGGGAGTCGGATTGTAAGCAATTCCCTGTACACTTTTCCAAAAATGTGTCTCACAAGTAAGAATTCCTAATTTACTTTGTTACACCAGAATAAGGAGAGATGAGTTCGCTTTGTGTTTCTTTTATGTGTTCCCTAGGACTTTGGCTTAACAATAGACAGACAGTTTTAGGAAAATGGTGTAGAATGTGCTTCTCCTTGTGGCCTGTTTGAACTCTGCTTGGAAACGTCTCACGCCAGATTGGTCTCTTTAACTACTAATAGGAGACATTAGTTAATGTCAGAAGCAACATGTTGAAAGCAGATGGAGAGTGTTATACCTCTGAAAGTGAAATGTTAGGAAAACATGAGGCAAAGTGTGATGCTTCATCTTAGCAAAATAAATCAACAGCTTCGGCTAATGAAGTATCACGGGATGAAAGTTTGTTACCAAAAAACGTCAACAGATATTTTGTGGTGAGACCTCGGGTCAAAAACTGAAGACTCTGAATAATGAGCACTGGCTTCCTGCTGTGTTATCCACAAGACGGGATATCTAAGGCGTTCACACGTTCTGCACTAAGGCCATGTGCAGATGGAGTTTTCTGAGGCATTCAAACAGGACAAGTTTTTAAGTGGAAACTTTTTTTAGGCTATGTGCCCACGATGCAGAATTGATGTGGATTTTTCCTGAGCGTTTCTGCATCTCCCTGGCAGAAAAAACGCATGCGGATTGTACATGCGGATTGTACATGCGTTTTTTTCTGCCACGAAGATGCGTTTTTTAATCGTTTTTGCATGTATTTCCACATGCGTTTTTTCAAGCGCTTTTCCAAGCGATTTTGAGCACTTGGAAAAGTACTTAACAAGTTGGTCACACAATATAAATCCATGCAACTGGAATGGATTTATATTGTGTGACCAACTTATGCTGCTTTAAATGCAGCATGAATAGTAAAAAAAGAGAATTAAAATGTAAAAAATAAAAAAAAAACATTATACTTACCTCTCCAGTGGCCCCCGGACTCCTCTCCGATGGCGTCCTCTGTCATCGGCGTCCCACGGTGTTCTGAAAGGACCTGCGGTGACGTCATTTAGTCATGTGAGCGGTCACGTGACCTGTCAGCTGACTAAATGACGTCAACACAGGTCATTTCAGAACACCGCCGATGACAGAGGACGCCACCGGAGAGGAGACCGGGGGCCACTGGAGATGTAAGTATAATGTTTTTTTTTATTTTTTACGTTTTAATTCTCTTTTTTTACTATTTATGCTGCATTTAAAGCAGCATAAGTTGGTCACACAATATAAATCCACGCCAGTTGCATGGATTTATATTGTATGACCAACTTGTCAAGCACTTTTCCAAGTGATGCTCAAAATCGCTTGGAAAAGCGATTGGAAAAGTGCTTCAAAAAATGCATGCGGAAATGCATGCAAAAACGATTAAAAAACGCTTCTCCCTGGCAGAAAAAACACATGTAAAATCCGCATGCGTTTTTTCGGCCAGGGAAAGGCAGAAACGCTCAGGAAAAATCCTCATCAATTCTGCATCGTGGGCACATAGCCTAAAGAGTTTTAGTGGTATCTTTCTTTTCCTGATGCGGCTATGAAAAGTTTTTGAAGAAGTTTTTTATTAAATGTTTTTTATAGCTTTTTAATTGGACAGTGCCTAATTTTGGAGAGGTTTCCATCAGGATCCATTTCAACGGAGTGACATGCACTTTTTTTTTTCCCACGAGAAGTATTTCAAATCCTGAAGTGAGCAGAAACCCTCAGAAACTCTATGCTTGTACAGCAAGATAAACATTTAAAGGTAATCTATCAGCAAGATTTCATACCCCAAACTATGCGCATGTAGCTCTTTCATAAACATGTCTCACAACACCATAACATGGGAAGTCTG